>NC_064649.1:88975348-89278378 GCF_023864345.2 Schistocerca serialis cubense | reverse complement strand
CCCAGTCTTTTAATTTCTTTTTATTTCTTTTATTTCTGCTACTTACCCCCTCCTCCCTCCGCACCTATTCTCCTGCCCTTCATCTAAACAGTGACACTTCACTGCCCGCCACTCCCACCATACTATCTATCCCCCTCCCTGCCACAGCCTCCTCCTTATCCCCACCCAGTGTAGCACAAAACAATGCAGTCATTCTCATAATGTGGAAACAGAGTGATTTACTTTAGTCCCAAAAGAGCATGCTCACTGGCTTTCAGGCCAAGGGTGGAATCATTCCTGAAATGGCTATGTTTGTAAACTGCTTGTGTGTCACTGCGGTTAAAGTATACCATGCATGACAAAATGATGCAATCCAAAACTGGCACTGTGGTTCACTGTGAGCCATAGATGAAAGGGGTAAATGACTTCTGCAGAGACATGCACAGGGGAATAGACCTGCAACTTTTAAACAACTGACCATCAAAATGATCCAGGGGTTGCCAACAGGGTCTCCACAATAATCGTTCAGCAAATATGGCTGTGTATAGGCCTCCACAGCAAGTACCTGGTTCATGCCTCCAAGCTGACTGCGGGTCACCAACAACAAAGGATGGAATTTGCACACCAATATCACACCTGGACGTCCACTGATTGGTGATAACTGCAGTTTTAACATGAATTAAATTTTATCCTCTGTATGACAGATGGCCATTGGCATGTATGGCCCTGTTTGCAGATGACACCAGTCTACTGATTGAAGGAAATAAAGAAGAAAATCTTACTGCATCTGCAAAAGATATTACAAAAGGAGTGTCTGAATGGTTTACCAGAAACAGGATAATACTTAATCCCCAAAAAACAGTACTCATGAATTTCCACAGTGATCAAAATAAAAATCTGGCACAACCTGCAATATG
Source organism: Schistocerca serialis cubense (assembly GCF_023864345.2). Lineage (NCBI taxonomy): Eukaryota > Metazoa > Arthropoda > Insecta > Orthoptera > Acrididae > Schistocerca > Schistocerca serialis. Next base: position 89,277,482 of record NC_064649.1, on the reverse strand, counting down.
TATAGATAACCAAAACATCCCCCCCATGATCCATGGACCTTGCCGTTGGTGGGGAGGCTTGCGTGCCTCAGCGATACAGATGGCCGTACCGTAGGTGCAACCACAACGGAGGGGTATCTGTTGAGAGGCCAGACAAACATGTGGTTCCTGAAGAGGGGCAGCAGCCTTTTCAGTAGTTGCAGGGGCAACAGTCTGGATGATTGATTGATCTGGCCTTGTAACATTAACCAAAACGGCCTTGCTGTGCTGGTACTGCGAACGGCTGAAAGCAAGAGGAAACTACAGCTGTAATTTTTCCCGAGGACATGCATCTTTACTGTATGATTAAATGATGATGGCGTCCCCTTGGGTAAAATATTCCAGAGGTAAAATAGTCCCCCATTCAGACCTCCGGGCGGGGACTACTCAAGAGGATGTCATTATCAGGAGAAAGAAAACTGGTGTTCTACGGATCGGAGTGTGGAATGTCAGATCCCTTAATCGGGCAGGTAGGTTAGAAAATTTAAAAAGGGAAATGGTTAGGTTAAAGTTAGATATATTGGGAATTAGTGAAGTTCGGTGGCAGGAGGAACAAGACTTTTGGTCAGGTGATTACAGGGTTATAAATACAAAATCAAATAGGGGTAATGCAGGAGTAGATTTAATAATGAATAAAAAAAATAGGAGTGCGGGTTAGCTACTACAAACAGCATAGTGAACGTATTATTGTGGCCAAGATAGACACGAAGCCCATGCCTACTATAGTAGTACAAGTTTATATGCCAACTAGCTCTGCAGATGATGAAGAAATAGATGAAATGTATGACGAGATAAAAGAAATTATTCAGGTAGTGAAGGGAGATGAAAATTTAATAGTTATGGGTGACTGGAATTCGTCAGTAGGAAAAGGGAGAGAAGGAATCATAGTAGGTGCATATGGATTGGGGGGAAGGAATGAAAGAGGAAGCCGCCTTGTAGAATTTTGCACAGAGCATAACATAATCATAGCTAACACTTGGTTCAAGAATCATAAAAGAAGGTTGTATACCTGGAAGAATCCTGGAGATACTAAAAGGTATCCGATAGATTATATAATGGTAAGACAGAGATTTAGGAACCAGGTTTTAAATTGTAAGACATTTCCTGGGGCAGATGTGGATTCTGACCACAATCTATTGGTTATGAACTGCAGATTGAAACTGAAGATACTGCAAAAAGGTGGGAATTTAAGGAGATGGGACCTGGATAAACTGAAAGAACCAGAGGTTGTAGAGAGTTTCAGGGAGAGCATAAGGGAACAATTGACAGGAATGGGGGAAAGAAATACAGTAGAAGAAGAATGGGTAGCTCTGAGGGATGAAGTAGTGAAGGCAGCAGAGGATCATGTAGGTAAAAAGATGAGGGCTAACAGAAATCCTTGGGTAACAGAAGAAATATTGAATTTAATTGATGAAAGGAGAAAATATAAAAATGCAGTAAATGAAGCAGGCAAAAATGAATACAAACGTCTCAAAAATGACATCGACAGGAAGTGCAAAATGGCTAAGCAGGGATGGCTAGAGGACAAATGTAAGGATGTAGAGGCTTGTCTCACTAGCGGTAAGATAGATACTGCCTACAGGAAAATTAAAGAAACCTTTGGAGAGAAGAGAACCACTTGTATGAATATCAAGAGCTCAGATGGCAACCCAGTTCTAGGCAAAGAAGGGATGGCAGAAAGGTGGAAGGAGTATATAGAGGGTTTATACAAGGGCGATGTACTTGAGGACAATATTATGGAAATGGAAAAGGATGTAGATGAAGACGAAATGGGAGATAAGATACTGCGTGAAGAGTTTAACAGAGCACTGAAAGACCTGAGTCGAAACAAGGCCCCAGGAGTAGACAACATTCCATTAGAACTACTGATGGCCTTGGGAGAGCCAGTCATGACAAAACTCTACCATCTGGTGAGCACGATGTATGAGACAGGCGAAATACCCTCAGACTTCAAGAAGAATATAATAATTCCAATCCCAAAGAAAGCAGGTGTTGACAGATGTGAAAATTACCGAACTATCAGTTTAATAAGTCACAGCTGCAAAATACTAACGCGAATTCTTTACAGACGAATGGAAAAACTGGTAGAAGCCGACCTCGGGGAAGATCAGTTTGGATTCCGTAGAAATGTTGGAACACGTGAGGCAATACTGACCTTACGACTTATCTTAGAAGTAAGATTAAGAAAAGGCAAACCTACGTTTCTAGCATTTGTAGACTTAAAGCTTTTGACAATGTTAACTGGAATACTCTCTTTCAAATTCTGAAGGTGCAGGTGTAAAATACAGGGAGCGAAAGGCTATTTACAATTTGTACAGAAACCAGATGGCAGTTATAAGAGTCAAGGGACATGAAAGGGAAGCAGTGGTTGGGAAAGGAGTGAGACAGGGTTGTAGCCTCTCCCCGATGTTATTCAATCTGTATATTGAGCAAGCAGTAAAGGAAACAAAAGAAAAATTTGGAGTAGGTATTAAAATTCAGGGAGAAGAAATAAAAACTTTGAGGTTCACCAATGACATTGTAATTCTGTCAGAGACAGCAAAGGACTTGGAAGAGCAGTTGAATGGAATGGACAGTGTCTTTAAAGGAGGATATAAGATGAACATCAACAAAAGCAAAACGAGGATAATGGAATGTAGTCAAATTAATTCGGGTGATGCTGAGGGAATTAGATTAGGAAATGAGACACTTAAAGTAGTAAAGGAGTTTTGCTATTTAGGGAGTAAAATAACTGATGATGGTTGAAGTAGAGAGGATATAAAATGTAGACTGGCAATGGCAAGGAAAGCGTTTCTCAAGAAGAGAAATTTGTTAACATCGAGTATAGATTTAAGTGTCAGGAAGTCGTTTCTGAAAGTATTTGTATGGAGTGTAGCGATGTATGGAAGTGAAACATGGACGATAACTAGTTTGGACAAGAAGAGAATAGAAGCTTTCGAAATGTGGTGCTACAGAAGAATGCTGAAGATAAGGTGGGTAGATCACGTAACTAATGAGGAGGTATTGAATAGGATTGAGGAGAAGAGAAGTTTGTGGCACAACTTGACTAGAAGAAGGAATCGGTTGGTAGGACATGTTTTGAGGCATCAAGGGATCACAAATTTAGCATTGGAGGGCACCGTGGAGGGTAAAAATCGTAGAGGGAGACCAAGAGATGAATACACTAAGCAGATTCAGAAGGATGTAGGTTGCAGTAAGTACTGGGAGATGAAGAAGCTTGCACAGGATAGAGTAGCATGGAGAGCTGCATCAAACCAGTCTCAGGACTGAAGACCACAACAAGAACAACAACCAAAACATTAGTGCTGTCAATGAAACTAAATTTCTTGGGATTCATATCCAGGAAAATCTTAAATGGAGCACTCATATCACAGCCCTAAATTCAAAACTAGCAAAAACGAGCTATGTAGTAAGAATTCTCTGCAACAATACTAGTGCATAAACAGTTAGGTCTGTATACTTTGCTCGTGTACATTCAATACTGAAGTGCAGTATCATTTTCTGGGGAAATGTACATCAGGCCATAACAGTTTTCAGGAAACAAAAGGCAATTTAAAGAATAATGAAACAAGTGAGCAGCAGAAAATCATGCAAACCTTTCTTTAAAGATCTAAAGATCCTACCCCTTCCCTGCATTTATGTACTGGAAGTAGTCACACATGTCAAAAAAAGCATACTGAATCAAGTGGCTGCCAACAGAGTCTCCACAAATATTGCTGTGTATAGGCCTCCACAACAGGTACCAGGTGTCCATGATTACAGTACCAGGTCAGACAGTGACATACATGTTAATCATTGTAAGACCACATTATGCCAAAAAGGTGTATATCTTGCATGAACAAAACTTTACAGCAGATCATCAAGACCTATAAAATCTCTTCCTGAACTACAAAACTTTAAAAAGTCTGTGACATCCTGTTTGTTGTTGTTGTGGTCTTCAGTCCTGACACTGGTTTGATGCAGCTCTCCATGCCACCCTATCCTGTGCAAGCTTCTTCATCTCCCAGAATTTACTGCAACGTACATCCTTCTGAATCTGCTTAGTGTATTTATCTCTTGGTCTCCCTCTACGATTTTTACCCACCACACTGCCCACCAATGCTAAATTTGTGATCCCTTGATGCCTCAGAACATGTCCTACAAACCAGTCCCTTTTTTTTTGTCAAGTTGTGCCACAAACTCCTCTTCTCCCTAATTCTGCTTCATCATTAGTTATGTGATCTACCCAGCATTCTTCCGTAGCACCACATTTCGAAAGCTTCTATTCTTTTCCTGTCCAAACTATTTATTGCCCATGTTTCACTTCCATACATTGCTACACTCCATACAAATACTTTCAGAAACGACTTTCTGACACTTAAATCTATACTCGATGTTAACAAATTTCTCTTCTTCAGAAACGCTTTCCTTGCCATTACCTGACTACATTTTATATTCTCTCTACTTCGACCATCATTACTTATTTTGCTCCCCAAATAGCAAAACCCTTTTACTACTTTAAGTGTCTCATTTCATAATCTAATTCCCTCAGCATCACCCGTCTTAATTCGACTACATTCCATTATCCTTGTTTTGCTGTTGTTGATGTTCATCTTATACCGTCCATTCAAGACACTGTCCATTCCGTTCAACTGCTCTTCCAAGTCCTTTGCTGTCTCTGACAGAATTACAATGTCATTGGCAAACCTCAAAGTTTTTATTTCTTCTCCAGGGATTTTAATACCTACTCCAAATTTTTCTTTTGTTTCCTTTACTGCTTGCTCAATATACAGATTGAATAACATCGGGGAGAGGCTACAACCCTATCTCACTCCCTTCCCAACCACTGCTTCCCTTTCATGCCCATCGACTCTTATAACTGCCATCTGGTTTCTGTACAAATTGTAAATAGCCTTTCACTCCTTGTATTTTACCCCTGCCACCTTTAGCATTTGAAAGAGAGTATTCCAGTCAACATTATCAAAAGCTTTCTCTAAGTCTACAAATGCTAGAAACGTATGTTTGCCTTTCCTTAATCTTTCTTCTAAGATAAGTCATAAGGTCAGTATTCCCTCACATGTTCCAATATTTTTACAGAATCCAAACTGATCTTCACCGAGGTCAGCTTCTACCAGTTTTTCCATTCATCTGTAAAGAATTCATGTTAGTATTTTGCAGCTGTGACTTATTAAACTGATAGTTCGGTAATTTTCACATCTGTCAACACCTGCTTTCTTTGGGATTGGAATTATTATATTCTTCTTGAAGTCTGAGGGTATTTTGCCTGTCTCATACGTCTTGCTCACCAGATGGTAGAGTTTTGTCAGGACTGGCTCTCCCAAGGCCGTCAGTAGTTCTAATGGAATGTTGTCTACTCCTACCTTCTGAAAAAGTGGTACTATTCAATCTCATAGTATCTTATGCAAGAAGAAATGTAATTGGTATATTTAATTGTAGAAGTAAGTTATAAATATACAGTATTTCAAAAATTTGTAATTATTAACTGTATAGATCCAATTTGTCATAAGAATTTATAAAATGTATGTTTGACATTTGAAAAACCGATAGCTAAAAGGTTTTATGTCCAATATCCTGTATACAGCATACGTACTGAAAAAGAGGTTTATATGGACAAATAAATTAATTAATAAATGCAACAATCACTGAAAGAGTCCAGGCTGAAGGATGGAGTGTTATGGTCTGGGGAATGTTTTTGTGGCATTTTGTGGGTGATCTCGTCATTCTGGAAGGCACAACAGAACAACACGAGTATGATCTATGTACTGGAATCATGTGCACCAATATATGCAGTGTGTTTTTTCTTTGGCACACTGGCATTTAGCAGCAGGACAATCCAACATGTCACACAGCTTACAGTCAATGACTGTCATTTCAAGAGCACCAGGTTGAACTAACCGTACTCCCCTGGCCACCAAACTCATTGAACTAAACCCAGCTGAGAACCTGTTGGACCACATCGGTCAGGCTGCTTGTGCGATGGATATTCAGCTGAGAAACCTGCAGCAGCTGGCCATGGCAGTGCAGTCATCATCACTCCATATTCCTGTCAGTACCTTCCAGAATCTCACAGACTCTCTTTCTTCACATCCACACTGCAAAATGTGTTTTTTTAGGATTTTGACAGGTGGTCACTGAATGTGACTGGACCATGAATATTCACTACTGGCTATTAAAATTGCTACACCAAGAAGAAATGCAGATGATAAACAGGTATTCATTGGACAAATATATTATACTTGAACTGACATGTGATTACATTTTCACGCAATTTGGGTGCATAGATCCTGAGAAATCAGCACCCAGAACAATCTCCTCTGGCCGTAATAACAGCCTTGATACGCCCGGACAATGACTCAAACAGAGCTCGGATGGCGTATACAGGTAGAGCTGCCCATGCAGCTTCAATATGATACCACAGTTCATCAAGAGTAGTGACTGGCGTATTGTGACGACCCAGTTGTTCGGCCACCATTGACCAGATATTCTCAATTGGTGAGAGATCTGGAGAATGTGCTGGCCAGGGCAGCAGTCTAACATTTTCTATATCCAGGAAGGCCCGTACAGGACCTGCAACATGCGGTCGTGCATTATCCTGCTGAAATGTAGGGTTTCGCAGGAATCGAATGAAGGGTAGAGCCATGACTCGTAACACTTCTGAAAAATAACGTCCACTGTTCAAAGTGCCGTCAATGCGAACAAGAGGTGATCGAGATGTGTAACCAATGGCACCCCATACCATTACACTGGGTGATACGCCAGTATGGTGATGGCGAATGCACGCTTCCAATGTGTATTCACCACGATGTCACCAAACATGGATACGACCATCATGATGCTGTAAACAGAACCTGGATTCATCCAAAAAAATGACATTTTGCCATTCGTGCACCCAGATTCGTCGTTGAGTACACCATCGCAGGCAATCCTGTCTGTGATGCAGCGTCAAGGATAACCACAGCCACAGTCTCCGAGCTGATAGTCCGTGCTGCTGCAAACGTCATCGAACTGTTTTTGCAGATGGTTGTTATCTTGTAAATGTCCCCATCTGTTGACTCAGAGATGGAGATGTGGCTCCACGATCTGTTACAGCCATGCAGATAAGATGGCTGTCATCTCAATTGCTAGTAATATGAAGCCGTTGGGATCCAGCACAGCATTCCGTATTACCCTCCTGAACCCACCGATTCCATATTCTGCTAATAGTCATTGGATCTCGACCAACATGAGCAGCAATGTCGCGATATGATAAACCGCAAACACGATAGGCTACAATCCAACCTTTATAAAAGTCGGAAATGTGATGGTACGCATTTCTCCTCCTTACACGAGGCATCACAACAACGTTTCACCAGGCAACGCCGGTCAACTGCTGTTTGTGTATGAGAAATTGGTTGGAAAATTTCCTCATGTTAGCATGTTGTAGGTATGGCCACTGGTGCCAACCTTGTGTGAATGCTCTGAAAAGCTAATCATTTGCATATCACAGCATCTTCTTCCTGTTGGTTAAATTTCATGTCTGTAGCATGTCATCTTCATGGTGTAGCAATTTTAATGGCCAGCAGTGTACGTTATGTGATCCAGACAACCCTATGTAATGCAGAATTGAGGACAGATGTCTCAAGATGCAGAGCCCTATACGCTCAATGACTTCAAACATGGAATAGTGATTGGATGACACCTGAGTAACAAATCCATCAGGGACGTTTTGACCCTTATAAAGCGGCATAAATCGACTGCTGATGTCACTATGAAACACAAATGCAAAGGAACAACCATGGCTAAATTGAGACCAGGCAGACTTCACACACTGACAGACAGGGACTGTTGAGAATTGACGGAATCACATGTGAGTTGAAATTGCTGCCAGTAGTTCACCTAGCACTATGACTGTGCACAGGAAGTTATAAAGAGTCAGGTAGATCCTCATAAGCCACACATTTCTGTAGTCAGTTTTACGCAAAGCCTGATGTGGTGTAAGCAGTGATGCCCCTGGACAGTGGATGATTAGAAACAAGTGATTTGTAATGACAAATTACACTTTATGCTATGGAAATCCAATGGAAGGGTGAGGATTTGGTGAATCCCTGGAGAATGTTACCTCACATTATGTGTAATGCCAACGGTGAAGTATGGAGGTGGTGGTGTTATGGTATGTGGGTGATTTTGCAGTAGGGTGTGGACCCCACTTTAGAAAACTCTAAATTCAGAAGAATGTGAACACATACACAGCACTTCTTTGCACACTGTACTCTTATTCATTTTAGAGTCCAAGGCTTCATTGTTTTCTTGGGATGCAGCTGTGGAAGAATAAAAAAATCTGTCTACAAATATATTAAATTTACAAATGATACCTGTTGCATGATACACATTTCTTCAGTCAGCTTCTCGTAAGGCTACTTTCAGATTTCGTGCTCATTAATTACTGTAATTGTTTCTAATATTAAGAAAAGGATAGATTGCTACTCACCATATAGTGGAGATGCTGAGTTGCAGACAAGCACAAGAAAACAACTGCTTTCGGCTGAAAGGCCATCCTCTACATTAGACAACATCCACACAAACACACATTCATGCAAAAACAGTGTGACTTACATTTGGTGAATGTGTGCGTGTATGTAATCTAATGCAGAAGGAGGCCTTTCAGCCAAAAGCTTAACTTACTAGCAGTCCTTTTGTTGTGCTTGCTGTGACTCAGTATCTCCACTATATGGTGAGTAGTGATCTATTCTTTTCATAATATTGTCATTATTCCATCCTGGATTTTCAATTGTCTATTTATTTCAGCAAAATTATTTCAGTAGAATCAGTTGTTGTTTAGTATGACTAGTTGTGCATCATGGTCAGAAAGGCCATTCACTACTGGATAAACATTTATACAGGGTGTTCTAAAATTCCCCTCACAAACTTCTAGAGAGGACTGAGCAGATAACATTTTACATCAGAACTCATGTCCAGAAACATACCGCTTCTGTGTTACAACCATTTGAAAACATGTTGGTAATGCCCACACTATTACAAGTTATTTATTAGGCATGACTCAGTACGTAACTTGTTTTACAATTCCACTCACTAATAATAAACAAAACAAAGAGGATACTTAACCAGTTTTTACAAACACTGTTGTTTACATTATTTTTTGTCCTTTTCAAAGGAAGGTTACTATTCTCATCCACTACAAGTAAGTTTGGATGTGGCAGTCACCACGTTCGGTGTACACATCATGCCCGCAAATGATGTGGTACACATGCTCTCACACCAGTTGCATCTGCAATCTGTCTTGCACCACAGCCATACATGTTGACAGTGAAGGTATTCCTTTCTTGTAGCCATTTTATAATTGTGTCAAAAAGGGTATGTGATGGAGTCAGACGTTGTGGAAAATGATCTTTATAAACTCTTCCATTACTGTGAACTTTGCCACACCGTTGGATCATGTCAGTGTATTCTGGCAATGTGTCTCCAATCATGTTGCTCTAGCAGTCACAGACATGAGAAAGTGGCTCAAACCTGGTCAGAAAGGTAGGATAGATGTCAAATGACATCAGCTGATCCACCCCAACTAACCTGCTGCATATCTACCAATCAAACATGTTTTCAAAAGGCTGTAGTGGAGAAATGGTACATTTCTGAATATGGGTTCCTATTCAAAGTATTGTCTATTCAGTACCCTCTACAAGTCCTAGGACCTTTTAAGGGGAATTTTAGAGCATCCTGTAGAATTTATTAAATGTTGGACGACAAAGATATTTTTTATTACTGCACTGCTTTCATGTATAATTCTGAGAGGAAAAGTAAAAGAACTAGGGGTATAAATCTTACGTAACATTTACAAATCCTGTCTTTTATCTGAATTTTTCAGAAAACTAATTTTTAAAAAATCTCCTCACACCAATATTTGTTTTCTTTTATCTGTTAGGTGGCATAATAATGACTTAAATTTTGCAAAGAGTATTTGAAAGATGCCCATCAGTAATATACATTGTTGTGGTCTTCAGCCCAAAGACTGGTTTCATGCAGTTCTCCATGCCAGTCTGTCCTGTGCACATCCCTTCATTAGGTCAACTACTGCAGCCTACATGCTTTTGATCCTCCTATCCTGCTTACTATATATGAGCCTCTCTCTCTCCAATTTTCGCTCCCTTCATTATTAAAGTACCAACTCCTTGGCGTCTCTAGATATGCTCTGTCAACCAATCCCTTCTTTTAATCAGGTTGCTTCTATTCCCTTCTTGTCCAAAATGTTTATTGTTCACATTTCATGTCTGTACAGGGCCACGCTCTGCACTAAGATCTTCAAAACAAGTGTTCCCAACACTTACATTTATATTTGATGTAAGAAAATTTCCATTTTTAGAAACGCTTTTCTTCCTATAGTCAGCATTGTATTATATTCTCTCAGCTTTGTCCACCATCAGTTATTTTGCTGGGCAAATAGCAAAACTCATCTGCTACTTTTAGCGCCTCATTTTCTTGACTAATTCCCTCATCACTGTCTGATTTGACTATATTCTACTAACATTGTTTTGCTTTTGTTGATATGCATCTCATAACCTCCTTTCAAGACGCTACCAATCCTGTTCTACTACTCTACCTGTTCTGTTTAACTGCTCTTCCAAGTCCATGTTATCTCTTTTTAAATTACAATTTCTTCACCGTACTTTGAAGTTCTTATTTCATTCTCCTAAACGTTAAATCCCTTTCCAGATTTCTCCTTGGTTTCCTGCTTGCTCAATATACAGACTTAATAACATCAGGGACAGGCTACAATCCTGACACTCCCTTCTCAATTACTGTTTCTCTTTCACAGTCTGGTTTCTGTATAAGCTGTACATAACCTTTCACTCCCTGTATTTTACCCCTGCTACTTTCAGAATTTCAAAGAATTTAGTCCATTCAACACTGCAAAACGAGCTTTAAATCTACTAATGTTATTAATATCTGTTTGTCTTTATTCAGCCTGTCTTCTAAGACAAGTCTGTAAGTTTACTCACCTGTCAGATGGATGGAAGCCTACTAAGTCATCATCTTTTTCCAAAGTTTAGTTGTTTGCTGGGTTGCTTTGGGTAATTTTTAAATAACTGTACACAATATCGTCAAAGTATGTATTCATGTTTATGCATAATTATTGGCACTATCCTTGGTTGTTGACAATTAGCTGTTCGATAGTAAGCTTCACACAGATATCATGACAGATCTTTAAGCTACACGGACTTAAAGAAGTCTATCAAAGTCTTACAAGTGGTACCAGTATTCATACAACATCCATGTTCAATGCAAGTGGTTGTATGTTATGGTGGCTCATTATACACTCCTGGTAATTGAAATAAGAACACCGTGAATTCATTGTCCCAGGAAGGGGAAACTTTATTGACACATTCCTGGGGTCAGATACATCACATGATCACACTGACAGAACCACAGGCACATAGACACAGGCAACAGAGCATGCACAATGTCGGCACTAGTACAGTGTATATCCACCTTTCGCAGCAATGCAGGCTGCTATTCTCCCATGGAGACGATCGTAGAGATGCTGGATGTAGTCCTGTGGAACGGCTTGCCATGCCATTTCCACCTGGCGCCTCAGTTGGACCAGCGTTCGTGCTGGACGTGCAGACCGCGTGAGACGACGCTTCATCCAGTCCCAAACATGCTCAATGGGGGACAGATCCGGAGATCTTGCTGGCCAGGGTAGTTGACTTACACCTTCTAGAGCACGTTGGGTGGCACGGGATACATGCGGTCGTGCATTGTCCTGTTGGAACAGCAAGTTCCCTTGCCGGTCTAGGAATGGTAGAACGATGGGTTCGATGACGGTTTGGATGTACCGTGCACTATTCAGTGTCCCCTCGACGATCACCAGTGGTGTACGGTCAGCGTAGGAGATCCGTCCCCACACCATGATGCCGGGTGTTGGCCCTGTGTGCCTCGGTCGTATGCAGTCCTGATTGTGGCGCTCACCTGCACGGCGCCAAACACGCATACGACCATCATTGGCACCAAGGCAGAAGAGACTCTCATCGCTGAAGACGACACGTCTCCATTCGTCCCTCCATTCACGCCTGTCGCGACACCACTGGAGGCGGGCTGCACGATGTTGGGGCGTGAGCGGAAGACGGCCTAACGGTGTGCGGGACCGTAGCCCAGCTTCATGGAGACGGTTTCGAACGGTCCTCGCCGATACCCCAGGAGCAACAGTGTCCCTAATTTGCTGGGAAGTGGCGGTGCGGTCCCCTACGGCACTGCGTAGGATCCTACGGTCTTGGCCCAGGTCCGGTCCGGTCCGGTCCCAGGTCCGGTCCCAGGTCGACGGGCACGTGCACCTTCCGCCGACCACTGGTGACAACATCGATGTACTGTGGAGACCTCACGCCCCACGTGTTGAGCAATTCGGCGGTACGTCCAACCGGCCTCCCGCATGCCCACTATATGCCCTCGCTCAAAGTCCGTCAACTGCACATACGGTTCACGTCCACACTGTCGCGGCATGCTACCAGTGTTAAAGGCTGCGATGGAGCTCCGTATGCCACGGCAAACTGGCTGACACTGACGGCGGCGGTGCACAAATGCTGCGCAGCTAGCGCCATTCGACGGCCAACACCGCGGTTCCTGGTGTGTCCGCTGTGCCGTGCGTGTGATCATTGCTTGTACAGCCCTCTCGCAGTGTCCGGAGCAAGTATGGTGGGTCTGACACACCGGTTTCAATGTGTTCTTTTTTCCATTTCCAGGAGTGTATTACTGACTTTGCTTAGGCTGACATGAAAATTTGTATAATTGAAGCTTGGCAATGAATGACTGTACAAACAGTATAACCAGGACTCACTGAAATTTTGTTGAGCCCAACCTACATAGGTAGGAATGACCATCAAAATAAAATAAGAGAAATCAGAGCTCGAACAGAAAGGTTTAGGTGTTCGTTTTTCCCACGCGCTGTTCGGGAGTGGAATGGTAGGGAGATAGTATGATTGTGGTTCGATGAACCCTCTGCCAAGCACTTAAATGTGAATTGCAGAGTAATCATGTAGATGTAGATGTAGATGTAGAAATGGGACTCTACAATATGAATGCTAGGAACTGAGTGACTAGCTTTGTGGACAGTGTCTTTTTAAAGATACATCCAATACTGCCTTTATAAAATAATTAAATACAAGGCTATTAAATTTTAGATAATACCATACAGGAAAGAAAACATAAAAAATATACAGGATGTCCCAAAATGATGTGTACACTCTTTTAAGCGGAATATCTTTTTAATTAAAGAGGACAGAATACAATTTTATGGGTAATAATTTAGAAGGCAGTGAAAAACATAATAATGCTTTCTTTTGTTTCAGGATTGTCAGCAAACATGTTGGTATCATTTGAACACCACAAATGGTTGCTAAAGAGTTACTGGAAAACAGATAATGCGAGTGCTCTATGGCGATGTTGGAGAGTTGAATTTGGAACACCAGCATCAACAAGAGTAACAATTACAAGAATCGGAGATAAGTTTGAAGTTGAAGGAATGGTGCACGTTATGAAGAAGGACATAGCAGACAAAAGAGAAGTCCAACAGACAATGAGAGTGTCGATACAGTAATCCCGGCATACACACAATCCTCAAAGAAATCTGTGAGGCAATGCTCTCATGAGACTGGGATCTGCAGAAGCAGTGTTCATAGAATTTTGTGGTCTCAGTACTTTATGCCTTACATTCCAAGACTTCTCCAGGCTCTTAACGAGGATGATCCTGACATGTGAAGCGAATTTTGTGAGTGGTTAATTAACAGATGTGAAGAAGAGCAATGTTTCCAATGTCAAATTCTTTGGTCAGATGGAGTGATGTTTCAATTTGATGGAACAATTAACCACCACAATTGCATTTACTGCGACAGGGAGAATCCATACATAACCAAGCAAAGGTATGTTAATCTACCAGGAGTAACAGTATGGTGTGGTCTGTCTTCTAGAGGGTTAATAGGACCGTACTTCTTTCACAACACTGTCAGGGGTGACTCGTACTTGGAAATATTGGAAATGATAACTCCTGATCTTAGCATTGTGTTTGGAAAATGAAGATTATTACTTTCAACAGGATGGGGTGCCACCTCACTTTCACATGGATGTGAGTGCATTTCTCAGTCGTACATTCCCTGCCAGACAGATAGGAGAAGGAGTGAGGAGTATTCCACTCAATCTCGTGATTTAACTCCTCTAGACTTCTTTCTGTGGGGTACTTTCAAGAACACAGTTTACACTGCGAGACCACACACTGGATGATCTTAGAGAGCAAATTGGGCAAGCCTGTGACGCTATTCTGTTGGAAACAATAAAGTTGGCATGTCGCTCAGTTGTAATTCATTGTTGATGGTGTATTGTGATGAATGGACACCAGTTTGAACATTTACCACCTTACGTCAGACCATGAGGCACCTAACACCACTAAAATTGTATTTCTAACCCCTTTCATTAAAGAGATGCTCAGTTTCAAAGAGTGTGTGCATTATTTTGGGACACCCTGTATATAAACAATAGGCAGAGATATTATTTTGATTAGCAACTGGTTCCATGTCCTTAAACAGGTATAAATGGTAAGTTCTCTTTCATGTGGGGGTTGTTTTCGACATGCACTTATGTTCCTGGAATTTAGAAGAGCCACTTCAAATTTACAGAAACTCAGTTTCCTAACTAAAATATTCCATTAACAAATATATCATTTTTCCTATAAACATTTCTGGAAATAGAAAACTTAGGGCTACAGAATACTTACATTGGATTCTTTAAAGGATTGCAAATGTAATTTTTTATTCGCTGTTTTCGGAAGAGACAAGTTAATCTTCACAAAGTCAACAATGAGAGCTTTCAAATTAGGTACATAATTGTGAAATAAACAGCTGTTAATGAGGTTGAATTTTGAGCAGCACTTGGTTTTACTGAATACTAAATTTTGAATTATTATTTAAATTAAATTTTTGTACATGAGTTATTTACACTGTTGTTATCAGGGAGCCATAAAATTACATTTACTTATTAAGATTCAGAAAAAACACAGCTGACATAAAAATATGGCACTTTGCTGCCTAAATATTATATGCATTGTATATTATGTGAAATAAGGCAAAAAAGATAATGTTAATACTTTTATTAGAAATGGGATTATTATATGTGGAAGTAGTTAGCTGCATTTCAAGTCATAGTGTCAGCATTGCCTGACATGTGTCTACATCTCTGTAGAATCCAAACTCAACTGTTCCAAGATAAGATTCTACTTTTTTTTTCAAATAATGCAAGTCAGTATTTTGCAACAATGACTTATTGTAAAGGTCAGCATTTTGCAACAATTACTTATTATACAGGTCAATATTTTGCAACAATGACTTATTGACCTGCTTTACTTTGGAATTAGAATTGTTACATTGTTCCTGATGTCTGAGGGTATTTTGACTCTCTCATGTATCTTGCACACTTGGTAGAATAGTTTTGTCATGGCTGGTTCCTAAAAAATTTCAATAACTCTGGGGGAAGGTTGGCTACTCCAGGGGCCTTATTTCAACTTGGATCTTTCAGTGCTCTGTCAAATTCTTCCAATGTTTTCTTAGGTGATACACACAGACACCACTTTGAGTCAGTTTATCATTATAGCATAATCTTCTGTGATAATTCAGCAAGTGTAGCAATGCTTCTAGAGTTACAAAAGAAAGTAATTTGGAATATTTGTGTTGCCAAACAAGGAGAATCCTGTCCCCCACTGTTACAAAATATAAAAATGCCATCCTTTCCCATTGCTTTATATACGTGATGTGTTGATTTTCTTATACAACAATGAACATACACCTCATATTTAACATTTCCACCAAGCGTACAACAGTTGTCATAGAGACATTTTTAAGCTTCCAATACATTGTTTAAAACTCCATGCCCAAAAACCAGACTCTATGGCTTGAAAACTTAAAATTAAAGAAAAGGCAGTAATATATTTAACATGAAGGTTGGTTCCCTTATGTTTCTAAGATTTTTTGGTAGCCAACTCTTTCTAGTCTATAGATGAACATCTTAACAGGGGCCATTAGATCAGTGTAAGAAAAAATATCTGTTAGATTTCAGTTTTAACAATACTTGGCCACAACAGTCAAGATTAGGTATCTTGTGTATGATAAATTTATTAAAAGTGCATAACTGTGTTTCATTCTCACTATGTATTCATTCTGTAAATATTAGCATTTCCAATTTACTGCAGTGTATTCACGTATCTTGACACTCTCCTGATCAGGGAAGTGAGTATCCCAAAAACATATGTGAAATAATGTAAACTTATGTATTTCTCCTAAAATGTTCTTATTGTAAAACTTGACATGTCTCCTAATCATCAATTCAAATGATTTAAAAATTGTATGTAATGATAAGAATAAATTACATTTCAGTGTCATATCTCCCTCTCATATTCAGCTACTTCCCAGAAACATATATGAAATAATGTAAACTTATGTATTTCATCTAAAATGTTCTTATTATAAAACTTGACATGTCTCCTACGCATCAGTTCAAATGATTTGAAAATTATATGTAATGACATGAATAAATTACATTTCACAGTGTCATATCTCCCTCTCATATTCAGTTACTTCTTCTTCCCTTTCCATAGATTAGATTAGATTTACTTTCATTCCAATTGATCCATAGTGAGGAGGTCTTCCAGGATGTGGAACATGTCAAAAAACAACAATACATGACAAATATTTACAACTAAAACAAATAAGCTAATGTACCATTCCATAGGTCCCAAGTGGAATGATCGTCACTTTTTAATGAACACCATATGAAAGGCATTTTACAAATACTAATGCACTGAATTTAAAATAAAAAAGTTTTTTATTTATTTATAAGGTAATAAACATGTAATACAACTACTATAATACATATTTACCATGAACACATTACTGCACTGAAATGGTGCAGAAGTTAGATTGGACTTACATACACACACACATTTACAATGAACACATTACTGCACAGAACTTATATATATATATATATATATATATATGTGTGTGTGTGTGTGTGTGTGTGTGTGTGTGTGTGTGTGTGTGTGTGTGTGTTTGTGTTTGTTTGTGTGTCTATCGACGTGCCAGCGCTTTCGTTTGGTAAGTCACATCATCTTTGTTTTTAGATATATTTTTCCCACGTGGAATGTTTCCCTATTTTTATATATATATATATAGATGGTTATAATAGAGGGAAACATTCCACGTAGGAAAAAAATATCTAAAAACAAAGATGATGTGACTTACCAAATGAAAGTGCTGGCAGGTCGACATGCAGGAAGATCTGCAGCGGATAGGCACTTGGTGCAGGGAGTGGCAACTGACCCTTAACATAGACAAATGTAATGTACTGCGAATACATAGAAAGAAGGATCCTTTATTGTATGATTATATGATAGCGGAACAAACACTGGTAGCAGTTACTTCTGTAAAATATCTGGGAGTATGTGTGCGGAACGATTTGAAGTGGAATGATCATATAAAATTAATTGTTGGTAAGGCGGGTACCAGGGTGAGATTCATTGGGAGAGTGCTTAGAAAATGTAGTCCATCAACAAAGGAGGTGGCTTACAAAACACTCGTTCGACCTATACTTGAGTATTGCTCATCAGTGTGGGATCCGTACCAGATCGGTCTGACGGAGGAGATAGAGAAGATCCAAAGAAGAGCGGCGCGTTTCGTCACAGGGTTATTTGTTAACCGTGATAGCGTTACGGAGATGTTTAATAAACTCAAGTGGCAGACTCAGCAAGAGAGGCGCTCTGCATCGCGGTGTAGCTTGCTCGCCAGGTTTCGAGAGGGTGCGTTTCTGCATGAGGTATCGAATATATTGCTTCCCCCTACTTATACCTCCCGAGGAGATCATGAATGTAAAATTAGAGAGATTAGAGCGCGCACGGAGGCTTTCAGACAGTCATTCTTCCCGCGAACCATACGCGACTGGAACAGGAAAGGGAGGTAATGACAGTGGCATGTAAAGTGCCCTCCGCCACACACCGTTGGGTGGCTTGCGGAGTATCAATGTAGATGTAGATGTAGATGAAACACAAACATACACACAAAATTCAAGCTTTCGCAACAAACTGTTGCCTCATCAGGAAAGAGGGAAGGAGAGGGAAAGACGAAAGGATGTGGGTTTTAAGGGAGAGGGTAAGGAGTCATTCCAATCCCGGGAGCGGAAAGACTTACCTTAGGGGGTATACACTCGCACACACACACATATCCATCCACACATATACAGACACAAGCAGACATATTTAAAGACAAGAGTTTGGGCAGAGATGTCAGTCGAGGCAGAAGTGCAGAGGCAAAGATGATGTTGAATGACAGGTGAGGTATGAGTGGCAGCAACTTGAAGTTAGCGGAGATTGAGGCCTGGTGGATAACAGGAAGAGAGGATATGTTGAAGAGCAAGTTCCCATCTCCGGAGTTCGGATAGGTTGGTGTTAGTGGGAAGTATCCAGATAACCCGGACGGTGTAACACTGTGCCAAGATGTGCTGGTCGTGCACCAAGGCATGTTTAGCCACAGGGTGATCCTCATTACCAACAAACACTGTCTGCCTGTGTCCATTCATGCGAATGGACAGTTTGTTGCTGGTCATTCCCACATAGAATGCGTCACAGTGTAGGCAGGTCAGTTGGTAGATCACGTGGGTGCTTTCACACGTGCCTCTGCCTTTGATCGTGTACACCTTCCGGGTTACAGGACTGGAGTAGGTGGTGGTGGGAGGGTGCATGGGACAGGTTTTACACCGGGGGCGGTTACAAGGGTAGGAGCCAGAGGGTAGGGAAGGTGGTTTGGGGATTTCATAGGGATGAACTAAGAGGTTACGAAGGTTAGGTGGATGGCGGAAAGACACTCTTGGTGGAGTGGGGAGGATTTCATGGAGGATGGATCTCATTTTAGGGCAGGATTTGAGGAAGTTGTATCCCTGCTGGAGAGCCACATTCAGAATCTGATCCATTCCCGGAAAGTATCCTGTCACAAGTGGGGCACTTTTGGGGTTCTTCTGTGGGAGGTTCTGGGTTTGAGGAGATGATTAAGTGGCTCTGGTTATTTGCTTCTGTACCAGGTCAGGAGGGTAGTTGCGGGATGCGAAAGCTGTTTTCAGGTTGTTGGTGTAATGCTTCAGGGATTCCGGACTGGAGCAGATTCGTTTGCCACGAAGACCTAGGCTGTAGGGAAGGGACCGTTTGATGTGGAATGGGTGGCAGCTGTCGTAATGGAGGTATTGTTGCTTGTTGGTGGGTTAGATGTGGACGGACGTGTGAAGCTGGCCATTGGACAGGTGGAGGTCAACATCAAGGAAATTGGCATGGGATTTGGAATAGGACCAGGTGAATCTGATGGAATCAAAGGAGTTGAGGTTGGAGAGGAAATTCTGGAGTTCTTCTTCACTGTGAGTCCAGATCATGAAGATGTCATCAATAAATCTGTACCAAACTTTGGGTTGGCAGGCCTGGGTAAACAAGAAGGCTTCCTCTAAGCGACCCATGAATAGGTTGGCGTACGAAGGGGCCATCCTGGTACCCATGGCTGTTCCCTTTAATTGTTGGTATGTCTGGTCTTCAAAAGTGAAGAAGTTGTGGGTCAGGATGAAGCTGGCAGAGGTAATATATATATGTATATATAAACAAAGATGATGTGACTTACCAAATGTAAGTGCTGGCAGGTCGACAGACACACAAACAAACACAAACATACACAAACATACACACAAAATTCAAGCTTTCGCAACAAACTGTTGCCTCATCAGGAAAGAGGGAAGAAGAGGGAAAGACGAAAGGATGTGGGTTTTAAGGGAGAGGGTAGGGAGTCATTCCAGTCCCGGGAGTGGAAAGACTTACCTTAGGGGGGAAAAAAGGAAAAATGGACGGGTATGCACTCGCACACACACACACACACATATCCATCCACACATATATAGACACAAGCAGACGTATTTAAATACGTCTTTAAATACGTCTGCTTGTGTCTGTATATGTGTGGATGGATGTGTGTGTGTGTGTGTGTGTGTGTGTGTGTGTGTGAGTGTATACCCGTCCTTTTTTCCTTTTTTCCCACCTAAGGTAAGTCTTTCCACTCCCGGGATTGGAATGACTCCTTACCCTCTCCCTTAAAACCCACATCCTTTCGTCTTTCCCTCTCCTTCCCTCTTTCCTGATGAGGCAACAGTTTGTTGCGAAAGCTTGAATTTTGTGTGTATGTTTGTGTTTGTTTGTGTGTCTGTCGACCTGCCAGCACTTTCATTTGGTAAGTCACATCATCTTTGTTTTTAGATATATTTTTCCTACGTGGAATGTTTCCCTTTATTATAACCATATATATATATATACGAGGGTTATTCCAAAAGTAAGGTCCGATTCGCCGTAACTATTGAAATTTGGGGCCAATGACAAAACACGCATGCGCGCCGACTCCCGGCAAGCCTTGCGCGTCAAACGCCGCCATTCGCTTTGTTACTGTTGCTGAGTGTAGTTCACAGTGTCACTTTACAATGTTTAAGACAATTGATCAGCCCGCCGATTGTGAAGTAAGGGCAGTGATACGGTTTTTGTCTGCAAGAAACAATTCAGCGGCGGAAATCCATCGGCAGATTACTGAAGTGTACGGTCCTAACATAATGAGCGACAGTAAAGTGCGCAAGTGGGTGCGAGCTTTTAATGAAGGACGGGATAATGTGCACGATGAACCACGGTGTGGCCGACCATCAGTGATTTCAGACGATTTGGTCAATGCGGTTGACAAAAAAATTCGTGAAGATCGCCGATTCACTATTACAGACGTAGACATGCATTTTCCGAATGTGAGTAGAACAACTTTGTACAGAATTGTGTCTGAACATTTGAAGTTTCACAAATTGTGTGCCCGTTGGGTTCCCAGGCTGCTTACTGAGCCCCAACGAATGAAAAGAATGGCTTTTGCTCTTGATTTTTTGGAGCGATATCATAAGGAAGGTGACAGTCTTTTAGACAATGTTGTCACAGGGGATGAGACATGGGTTTCTCACATCACTCCAGAGTCTAAACGTCAGTCAATGTAATGGCGTCACACGTCATCGCCAGTCAAGGTCAAGGCAAAGCAGACAATCTCAACACGTAAGGTTATGGCGACTGTGTTCTGGGATAGACGTGGAGTATTGTTAGTCGACTTTATGGAGAGAGGAACAACGATTAATAAAGCCGCCTACTGCGCTACCCTGACTAAACTGCGACGTGCAATCCAGAATAAGCGACGTGGTCTTTTGTCGTCTGGAATCTTGTTGTTGCATGACAATGCCAGACCCCACACTGCAAATGAAACGCAAGCTCTGATCAAGAAATTTGGATGGGAACAGATGGACCATCCTCCTTACAGTCCGGACCTGGCGCCAAGTGATTTCCACCTGTTCCGTTACTTAAAGGAGTTTCTCGGCGGCAAGCGCTTCGACACAGATGATGAAGTGAAAGAAGCAGTT
Organism: Schistocerca serialis cubense; assembly: GCF_023864345.2. NCBI lineage: Eukaryota > Metazoa > Arthropoda > Insecta > Orthoptera > Acrididae > Schistocerca > Schistocerca serialis. The sequence continues at coordinate 89,255,981 of NC_064649.1, read as the reverse complement.
AAGGACTGGTTATCGTCACAGGCGGCCGATTTCTATAACATGGGCATTCAAAAGCTTGTTGAACGATGTGACAAATGTTTAAATAAGTATGGAAGTTATGTAGAAAAATAGATAAAGATGTAAGGAATGTAAATAAAACAATTGTTTTGAAAAAACATTTTAGTTTTGATTTTTTTTTTATAACCGGACCTTACTTTTGGAATAACCCTCGTATATATATATAAAATCACCTGACTCCATCAACCTCCTGACCCCACCAACACCCCGCACCCCTACCTTCTACCTTCTTCCTAACATTCACAAACCCAGTCATCCCGGCCGTCCCATTGTAGCTGTTTACCAAGCCCCCACAGAACATATCTCTGCCTACGTAGATCAACACCTTCAACCCATTACATACAGTCTCCCATCCTTCATCAAAGACACCAACCACTTTCTTGAACACCTGGAATCCTTACCCAGTCTGTTACCTCCGGAAACCATCCTTGTAACCATTGATGCCACTTCCTTATACACAAATATTCCACACGTCCAGGGCCTCACTGCGATGGAGCACTTCCTTTCACACCGAACACCTGCCACCCTACCTAAAACCTCTTTCCTCATTACTTTAGCCAGCTTCATCCTGACCCACAACTTCTTCACTTTCGAAGGCCAGAAATACCAACAATTAAAGGGAACAGCCATGGGTACCAGGATGGCCCCTTCGTACGCCAACCTATTCATGGGTCGCTTAGAGGAAGCCTTCTTGGTTACCCAGGCCTGCCAACCCAAAGTTTGGTACAGATTTATTGATGACATTTTCATGATCTGGACTCACAGTGAAGAAGAACTCCAGAATTTCCTCTCCAACCTCAACTCCTTTGGTTCGATCAGATTCACCTGGTCCTACTCCAAATCCCATGCCACTTTCCTTGACGTTCACCTCCACCTGTCTAATGGCCAGCTTCATACGCCCGTCCACATCAAACCCACCAACAAGCAACAGTACCTCCATTATGACAGCTGCCACCCATTCCACATCAAACGGTCCCTTCCCTACAACCTAGGTCTTCATGGCAAACGAATCTGCTCCAGTCCAGAATCCCTGAACCATTACACCAACAACCTGAAAACAGCTTTCGCATCCCGCAACTACCCTCCTGACCTGGTACAGAAGCAAATAACCAGAGCCACTTAATCATCTCCTCAAACCCAGAACCTCCCACAGAAGAACCCCAAAAGTGCCCCACTTGTGACAGGATACTTTCCGGGACTGGATCAGACTCTGAATGTGGCTCTCCAGCAGGGATACGACTTCCTCAAATCCTGCTCTGAAATGAGATCCATCCTCCATGAAATCCTCCTCACTCCACCAAGAGAGTCTTTCCGCCATCCACCTAACCTTCGTAACCTCTTAGTTCATCCCTATGAAATCCCCAAACCACCTTCCCTACCCTCTGGCTCCTACCCTTGCAACTGCCCCTGGTGTAAAACCTGTCCCATGCACCCTCCCACCACCACCTACTCCAGTCCTGTAACCCGGAAGGTGTACACGATCAAAGGCAGAGCCACGTGTGAAAGCACCAACGCGATTTACCAACTGACCTGCCTACACTGTGAAGCTTTCTATGTGGGAATGACCAGCAACAAACTGTCCATTCGCATGAATGGACACAGGCAGGCAGAGTTTGTTGGTAATGAGGATCACTCTGTGGCTAAACATGCCTTGGTGCACAGCCAGCACATCTTGGCACAGTGTTACACTGTCCAGGTTATCTGGATACTTCCCACTAACACCAACCTGTCAGAACTCTGGAGATGGGAACTTGCCCTTCAGTATATCCTCTCTTCTCGTTATCTGCCAGGCCTCAATCTCCACTAATTTCTAATTTCAATTTCCGCCGCTCGTACCTCACCTGTTTTTCAACTGTACTTCTGCCTCGACTGACATCTCTGCCGAAACTCTTTGCCTTTACAAATGTCTACTTGTGTCTGTGTGTGTGCAGATGGATATGTGTGTGTGTGTGTGCGAGTGTATACCTGTCCTTTTTTCCCCCTAAGGTCAGTCTTTCCGCTCCCGGGATTGGAATGACTCCTTACCCTCTCCCTTAAAACCCACATCCTTTCGTCTTTCCCTCTCCTTCCCTCTTTCCTGATGAGGCAACAGTTTGTTGCGAAAGCTTGAATTTTGTGTGTATGTTTGTGTTTGTTTGTGTGTATTTCGACCTGCGAGCGCTTTTGTTTGGTAAGTCACATAATCTTTGTTTTTTGATAAATTTTTCCCACGTGGATTGTTTCCCTCTATATATATATATATATATAATAGAAGCAAACATTCCACGTGGGAAAAATTATATATAAAAACAAAGATGAGGTGACTTACCGAACAAAAGCGCTGGCAGGTCGATAGACACACAAACATACACACAAAATTCAAGCTTTCGCAACAAACTGTTGCCTCATCAGGAAAGAGGGAAGGAGAGGGGAAGACGAAAGGAAGTGGGTTTTAAGGGAGAGGGTAAGGAGTCATTCCAATCCCGGGAGCGGAAAGACTTACTTTAGGGGGAAAAAAGGACGGGTATACACTCGCACACACACATACATACCCATCCACACATATACAGACACAAGCAGACATATGGTCTTTAAATATGTCTGCTTGTGTCTGTATATGTGTGGATGGATATGTGTGTGTGTGTGTGCGAGTGTATACCCGTCCTTTTTTCCCCCTAAGGTAAGTTTTTCCGCTCCCGAGATTGGAATGACTCCTTACCCTCTCCCTTAAAACCCACATCCTTTCGTCTTTTCCTCTCCTTCCTTCTTTCCTGATGAGGCAACAGTTTGTTGCGAAAGCTTGAATTTTGTGTGTATGTTTGTGTTTGTTTGTGTGTCTGTCGACCTGCCAGCACTTTCATTTGGTAAGTCAGATCATCTTTGTTTTTAGATATATTTTTCCTACGTGGAATGTTTCCCTCTATTATAACCATATATATATATATATATATATATATATATATATATATATATATATATATATATATATATATATATATATATATATATATATATATATATATATATAAAAGCAAAGATGAGGTGACTTACCGAACAAAAGCGCTGGCAGGTCGATAGACACACAAACAAACACAAACATACACACAAAATTCAAGCTTTTGCAACAAACTGTTGCCTCATCAGGAAAGAGGGAAGGAAAGGGGAAGATGAAAGGAAGTGGGTTTTAAGGGAGAGGGTAAGGAGTCATTCCAATCCCGGGAGCGGAAAGACTTACCTTAGGGGGGAAAAAGGGCAGGTATACACTCGCACACACGCATATATATATATATATATATATATATATAAAAACAAAGATGAGGTGACTTACCGAACAAAAACGCTGGAGGTCGATAGACACACAAACAAACACAAACATACACACAAAATTCAAGCTTTCGCAACAAATTGTTGCCTCATTTGCTTGTCTGCTTGTGTCTGTATGTGTGGATGGATATGTGCGTGTGTGCGAGTGTATACCTGTCCTTTTTTCCCCCTAAGGTAAGTCTTTCCGCTCCCGGGATTGGAATGACTCCTTACCCTCTCCTTTAAAACCCACTTCCTTTCGTCTTCCCCTCTCCTTCCCTCTTTCCTGATGAGGCAACAATTTGTTGCGAAAGCTTGAATTTTGTGTGTATGTTTGTGTTTGTTTGTGTGTCTATCGACCTGCCAGCGTTTTTGTTCGGTAAGTCACCTCATCTTTGTTTTTATATATAATTTTTCTCACGTGGAATGTTTCCTTCCATTATATATATATATATATATATATATATATATATATATATATATATATATATAAAAAAACAAAGATGATGTGACTTACCAAATGAAAGTGCTGGCAGGTCGACAGACACACAAACAAACACAAACATACACACAAAATTCAAGCTTTCGCAACAAACTGTTGCCTCATCAGGAAAGCATATGTGAAGGCAGCTGTTATTGAACTAGAAACGGTTAGCGGTATTGTTGAAAGCTTTCCTGATGAGGCAACAGTTTGTTGGGAAAGCTTGAATTTTGTGTGTATGTTTGTGTTTGTTTGTGTGTCTGTCGACCTGCCAGCACTTTCATTTGGTAAGTCACATCATCTTCGTTTTTAGATATATATTTCCTACGTGGAATGTTTCCCTCTATTATAACCATATCATTAATTTGAACCCAACAATTACGTTTGTTATTGTAGCTGTTGCATCTCGAAATCTTTCCTGTCGTCTTATTTTCTCTTTCTGCGTTTACCAGTAGTCTCACTTTCTATTCACCTTCCCTTTTTACCGTAATACAATTTTATCCCGCCTATATATACTCTATAATACGTAACCCACTTCCAAACCATAACCAAAAAATTTTTATTTTGCGCTTTCAACAATACCGCTAACCGTTTCTAGTTCAATAACAGCTGCCTTCACGTATGCTTTCCTGATGAGGCAACAGTTTGTTGCGAAAGCTTGAATTTTGTGTGTATGTTTGTGTTTGTTTGTGTGTCTGTCGACCTGCCAGCACTTTCATTTGGTAAGTCACATCATCTTTGTTTTTAGATATATATTTCCTACGTGGAATGATTCCCTCTATTATAATATATATATATATATATATATATATATATATAGTTATAATAGAGGGAAACATTCCACGTAGGAAATATATATCTAAAAACAAAGATGATGTGACTTACCAAATGAAAGTGCTGGCAGGTCGACAGACACACAAACAAACACAAACATACACACAAAATTCTAGCTTTCGCAACCAACGGTGGCCTCGTCAGGAAAGAGGGAAGGAGAGGGAAAGATGAAAGGATTTGGGTTTTAAAGGAGAGGGTAAGGAGTCATTCCAATCCCGGGAGCGGAAAGACTTACCTTAGGGGGAAAAAAGGACGGGTATACACTCGCACACACACACATATCCATCCACACATATACAAACACAAGCAGACATATTTAAAGACAAAGAGTTTGGGCAGAGATGTCAGTCGAGGCAGAAGTGCAGAGGCAAAGATGTTGTTGAATGACAGGTGAGGTATGAGTGGCGGCAACTTGAAATTAGCGGAGATTGAGGCCTGGTGGATAACGGGAAGAGAGGATATATTGAAGAGCAAGTTCCCATCTCCGGAGTTCGGATAGGTTGGTGTTAGTGGGAAGTATCCAGATAACCCGGACGGTGTAACACTGTGCCAAGATGTGCTGGTCGTGCACCAAGGCATGTTTAGCCACAGGGTGATCCTCATTACCAACAAACACTGTCTGCCTGTGTCCATTCATGCGAATGGACAGTTTGTTGCTGGTCATTCCCACATAGAATGCGTCACAGTGTAGGCAGGTCAGTTGGTAGATCACGTGGGTGCTTTCACACGTGGCTCTGCCTTTGATCGTGTACACCTTCCGGGTTACAGGACTGGAGTAGGTGGTGGTGGGAGGGTGCATGGGACAGGTTTTACACCGGGGGCGGTTACAAGGGTAGGAGCCAGAGGGTAGGGAAGGTGGTTTGGGGATTTCATAGGGATGAACTAAGAGGTTACGAAGGTTAGGTGGACGGCGGAAAGACACTCTTGGTGGAGTGGGGAGGATTTCATGAAGGATGGATCTCATTTCTGGGCAGGATTTTAGGAAGTCGTATCCCTGCTGGAGAGCCACATTCAGAATCTGATCCAGTCCCGGAAAGTATCCTGTCACAAGTGGGGCACTTTTGTGGTTCTTCTGTGGGAGGTTCTGGGTTTGAGAGGTGAGGAAGTTGCTCTGGTTATTTGCTTCTGTACCAGGTCGGGAGGGTAGTTGCGGGATGCGAAAGCTGTTGTCAGGTTGTTGGTGTAATGCTTCAGGGATTCCGGACTGGAGCAGATTCGTTTGCCACGAAGACCTAGGCTGTAGGGAAGGGACCGTTTGATGTGGAATGGGTGGCAGCTGTCGTAATGGAGGTACTGTTGCTTGTTGGTGGGTTTGATGTGGACGGACGTGTGAAGTTGGCCATTGGACAGGTGGAGGTCAACATCAAGGAAAGTGGCATGGGATTTGGAGTAGGACCAGGTGAATCTGATGGAACCAAAGGAGTTGAGGTTGGAGAGGAAATTCTGGAGTTCTTCTTCACTGTGAGTCCAGATCATGAAGATGTCATCAATAAATCTGTACCAAACTTTGGGTTGGCAGGCCTGGGTAACCAAGAAGGCTTCCTCTAAGCGACCCATGAATAAGTTGGCGTACGAAGGGGCCATCCTGGTACCCATGGCTGTTCCCTTTAATTGCTGGTATGTCTGGCCTTCAAAAGTGAAGAAGTTGTGGGTCAGGATGAAGCTGGCTAAGGTAATGAGGAAAGAGGTTTTAGGTAGGGTGGCAGGTGATCGGCGTGAAAGGAAGTGCTCCATCGCAGCGAGGCCCTGGGCGTGCGGGATATTTGTGTATAAGGAAGTGGCATCAATGGTTACAAGGATGGTTTCTGGGTGTAATTTACTGTCCTACACTCGTACTCTCTGCTGGAAGTATCACTTTGCCACGAAGAAAAATGATCCTAATCCCACCCCTAATGATCCAACTCCCCAAGACACTATCCAAATTGAACCCTGCCTGGAACAGTTCCGTCCTCCGTCACAGCGGGACCCACCTCCTCTTCCTCAAAATCACCCTCTCCAAACCTTCCAGGAATTTCTGACTTCCAGCCTTGCCTCTCAATCATTCTTAAAAAACCTTAATCCTACTCCCAACATCACCACTGCTGAAGCCCAGGCTATCCGTGATCTGAAGGCTGACCGGTCCATCATCATTCTTCCGGCGGACAAGGGTTCCACGACCGTGGTACTTGATCGTCGGGAGTATGTGGCTGAGGGACTGCGTCAGCTTTCAGACAACACCACATACAAAGTTTGCCAAGGTAATCCCATTCCTGATGTCCAGGCGGAGCTTCAGGGAATCCTCAGAACCTTAGGCCCCCTACAAAACCTTTCACCTGACTCCATCAACCTCCTGACCCCACCGACACCCCGCACCCCTACCTTCTACCTTCTTCCTAAAATTCACAAAACCAATCATCCTGGCCGTCCCATTGTAGCTGGTTACCTAGCCCCCACAGAACGTATCTCTGCCTACGTAGATCAACACCTTCAACACATTACGTGCAGTCTCCCATCCTTCATCAAAGACACCAACCACTTTCTCGAACGCCTGGAATCCTTACCCAATCTGTTACCCCCAGAAACCATCCTTGTAACCATTGATGCCACTTCCTTATACACAAATATCCCGCACGCCCAGGGCCTCGCTGCGATGGAGCACTTCCTTTCACGCCGATCACCTGCCACCCTACCTAAAACCTCTTTCCTCATTACCTTAGCCAGCTTCATCCTGACCCACAACTTCTTCACTTTTGAAGGCCAGACATACCAGCAATTAAAGGGAACAGCCATGGGTACCAGGATGGCCCCTTCGTACGCCAACCTATTCATGGGTCGCTTAGAGGAAGCCTTCTTGGTTACCCAGGCCTGCCAACCCAAAGTTTGGTACAGATTTATTGATGACATCTTCATGATCTGGACTCACAGTGAAGAAGAACTCCAGAATTTCCTCTCCAACCTCAACTCCTTTGGTTCCATCAGATTCACCTGGTCCTACTCCAAATCCCATGCCACTTTCCTTGATGTTGACCTCCACCTGTCCAATGGCCAACTTCACACGTCCGTCCACATCAAACCCACCAACAAGCAACAGTACCTCCATTACGACAGCTGCCACCCATTCCACATCAAACGGTCCCTTCCCTACAGCCTAGGTCTTCGTGGCAAACGAATCTGCTCCAGTCCGGAATCCCTGAAGCATTACACCAACAACCTGACAACAGCTTTCGCATCCCGCAACTACCCTCCCGACCTGGTACAGAAGCAAATAACCAGAGCAACTTCCTCATCCTCTCAAACCCAGAACCTCCCACAGAAGAACCACAAAAGTGCCCCACTTGTGACAGGATACTTTCCGGGACTGGATCAGATTCTGAATGTGGCTCTCCAGCAGGAATACGACTTCCTAAAATCCTGCCCAGAAATGAGATCCATCCTTCATGAAATCCTCCCCACTCCACCAAGAGTGTCTTTCCGCCGTCCACCTAACCTTCGTAACCTCTTAGTTCATCCCTATGAAATCCCCAAACCACCTTCCCTACCCTCTGGCTCCTACCCTTGTAACCGCCCCCGGTGTAAAACCTGTCCCATGCACCCTCCCACCACCACCTACTCCAGTCCTGTAACCCGGAAGGTGTACACGATCAAAGGCAGAGCCACGTGTGAAAGCACCCACGTGATCTACCAACTGACCTGCCTACACTGTGACGCATTCTATGTGGGAATGACCAGCAACAAACTGTCCATTCGCATGAATGGACACAGGCAGACAGTGTTTGTTGGTAATGAGGATCACCCTGTGGCTAAACATGCCTTGGTGCACGACCAGCACATCTTGGCACAGTGTTACACCGTCCGGGTTATCTGGATACTTCCCACTAACACCAACCTATCCGAACTCCGGAGATGGGAACTTGCTCTTCAATATATCCTCTCTTCCCGTTATCCACCAGGCCTCAATCTCCGCTAATTTCAAGTTGCCGCCACTCATACCTCACCTGTCATTCAACAACATCTTTGCCTCTGCACTTCTGCCTCGACTGACATCTCTGCCCAAACTCTTTGTCTTTAAATATGTCTGCTTGTGTTTGTATATGTGTGGATGGATATGTGTGTGTGTGCGAGTGTATACCCGTCCTTTTTTCCCCCTAAGGTAAGTCTTTCCGCTCCCGGGATTGGAATGACTCCTTACCCTCTCCTTTAAAACCCAAATCCTTTCATCTTTCCCTCTCCTTCCCTCTTTCCTGACGAGGCAACCATTGGTTGCGAAAGCTAGAATTTTGTGTGTATGTTTGTGTTTGTTTGTGTGTCTGTCGACCTGCCAGCACTTTCATTTGGTAAGTCACATCATCTTTGTTTTTAGATATATATATATATATATATATATATATATATATATATATATATATATATATATATATATATATATATATATATATATATATATATATATATATATATGGATGGTGCCTGATAGCTTGATACATGTCTCTTTCCTGCCAGAGATATAAGATTTGAACCATTTTGCAGCATTTCCTGTTACACTATAATACTCTAATTTACTTATAAGGATATTGTGATTTACAGAGTCAAATGCCTTTGACAGATCACAAAATATACCAGTTGCTCGCAATTTTTCGTCTAATGAATTAAGCACATTTTCACTGTAAGTGTAGATAGCCTTCTCAATATCAGAACCTTTTAGAAATCCAAACTATGACTTTGACAGTATGTTATTTGAGGTAAGATTGTTATAAAGCCGACTGTACATTACTTTTTCGAAAATTTTTAAGAATGCTGGTGAAATTGGATGGAAATTTGATGCTATTTCTTTATCTCCCTTCTTAAACAGTGGCTTAACTTCAGCATCTTTCAGCCATTCAGGAAGTATTCCACTGATAAATGACTGGTTACACAGATAGCTTAATATGTCACTTAGATCAGAATCACATTCTTTAATTAACTTTGTTGGTATTTCATCATACCCACTAGATGTTTTTGATTTTAAAGATTTTATGATGGACATTATTTCTGTTGGGGTAGTGAGGGTCAAATTCATATTATGGAAGTTGCTTGAAATTTCTGGTCTAAGGTATTCCATAGCAGCATCTACCAAACCTGACAACCCCATCTTTTCGGTAACAGTTATAAAATGTTTATTAAAAAGTTCTGCAACACTATACACATCTGTCACCAATGTATCATTTACTCTTAATGCTATTTGTTCATGTCTGGTTCTACCGGTCTCCCTCTTCACTATATCCCATATTGTCCTTATTTTGTTATCTGATATGACTATCTTTTCCTTGAAATATATTTGCTTTGACATCCGTATTACAGTCTTTAATATTTTGCAGTATTTCTTGTAATGTGCTATAGCATCAACCTCGGAACTGTTTCGGATTGACAGATACAGTTTTCTTTTTGTTTTACAAGATACCCCTATTCCTCGAGTAATCCATGGCTTTTTTGTAGACTTTGCTCTAACCTTGGTAAGTTTTGGGGGAAAACAGTGTTCGAATAAGGTAAGCACTTTATTAGCAAAAGTGTTATATTTTTCATTCATGCCATGAGCACTGTAAACATCAGTCCGGTGAATGTCTCTGAGGAGTGTCCTAAAATAATCAATTTTTGGCTTATTGATTACCCTCTTGAGCTCAGATTTAACAGACTTTATATCCTGTTCAGTATTAACATTTAACAGAAGGAACTGCATGTCATGGTCTGAGAGGCCATTGACTATTGGTTTTGTAATATAATTTTGTTCATTGGACTTTTCTATAAAGATATTATCAATGACTGTTTGTGAGCAAGTGGCTACCCTAGTGGGGAACTTTACAGTGGGAATTAAGTTGAATGATAGTGCTACTAACTCAAATAAGTTCTTATTGGGAGAGTCTTTAAGGAAATCTACATTGAAATCACCAGCAACCACTATTTCTTTGTTTTTGGTCATTAAATGGGCCAGTACAGCTTCAAGGTGGTTTACAAACAGATTAAAGTTACCTGCAGGTGCTCGATATACACTTAATATTATGAACGATTTTTTTGTGAAATTCTAATTCTGTTGCACATGCTTCCATATGCTGTTCTAGGCAAAATTTATGAATGTCTAAGTTCTTAAATTTATGACAGTTCCTAATGAATGTGGCAACTCCTCCTTTCTCCATTTCTGATCTACAAAAGTGAGATGCTAACCTAAACCCTCTAACGCTTAAAAGTTCTATATCAATGGTCACATGATGTTCAGAGAGGCAGATTATGTCAGCTGGGTTTGAAGACTCTAATTCATCTATGCAGATAGTTAATTCATTAATTTTATTTCTCAGTCCTCGAATATTTTGATGCAATAAAGATAGCTGACATTTCACATTGACTGAGTTAAAATTTGGCAGTTATAATATCTGCTGACTGTTGAAAATTCTTAACCAACAGCTGCTTATGCTGATGTAATAAGCTGGAACTATGTTTTTTGATTTCTTTGTCAAGGTTTGTCTCAGTTCTAACCTCTCTTAAAATTTGCTTTCTTTCTGTCCTCCCTACCCTAAAAAAGGGTCTTTTCTGAACCCTATAACCACCGGTATTTTACCACTCATGACAGTGCCTCCCCCCTTTAACTTTCCTGCTATTTCCCCAGCCAATTTACCCTTCCCCTTCCTGTTGAGGTGAAGGCCATGCCTAGTATAATCCCACCTACTGAGAGAATCAACATGAACCACACCAATGTGTGACCCCGCACCCGACATGAGCAGCCGTTCCAGCTCCAAATTAACTCTCTTGACAGAAGAGTTCAAATGAGGTCGGTCATGGTGCCCAAGAACAGATACAAACTCAACACTAGTATGCTTCGATGCTGATGCAATCTTCGCCAGGTCACACTCTATGCTGTGCCCAGGATCTCTGTCAATACTGTTACCTGCCCCACCCACTATAACCACGGTGTCTTCCCTAGTGAAATCTTTGCAAAGTGATCCTAAATCCTCTGTCACCTGCTCCAGACCAGCACTAGGTTTAAAATAATTGGTGACCTGGTATTCTGATCCTAGTTCATCCTGCAAAAGTTGACCAACACCTCTTCCATGGGAACTACCTAACAACAACACTTTCTTTCTCTTTACTGATTTCCTTACATTCTTACTTTTCAATTTGCTGCTGGAAGTTTGTTGTGCCCTGTCTACATCTGCCACTGCTTGAGGCTCACCAGCTTCTAACTGAAGCAACAGGTCAAATCTATTTTCCACATTGACCATGAACCTGTCAGACAAAGTTCTAGGCCTGTTCCTCCTGTTGCCTGTTGCCACTTTCCACCTCTCTTTACCCTTCTCCCTTCTTAACCTGTCAAGATCTCCCCTGGCCTTGTCTAACTCAGCCTGAAGGGTGGCAATTTTCCCCTCCTGTTCTAGTATCTTCCTATCTCTACTACAAATCCTACAAAACTACTGATGAGTATCATTTACTTCCCCTATTCCCACATCACTACAGTCACCTACATGAAAAAAACTACAGCACCCATCACACCAAAGCCCCGACCTAACAATTCTATGGCAAGTCAAGCACTTTTCACACATGATAATCATAATGGTTTATTAAGAAGAAGTCAGTTAAATGACAGATAAACACGAAAATTCGGTTACACAAATTTGGCCTATACGCAACTGTGTGTAAACAAAAACAAAAGTGCAAAGTTTCTGAAACAACAACTTAAACTTTACGCTACTTTCTGGAAATGCTAGTTAAATAATGAAGAGGTACGCTAATTTAAATTGTTGAAGAGAGCAAGGAACAACTAAACAAAATTCTTTAGATTTGCTGCAGCAGAACGTAAAGCTGTACAGTCTTTTTGCGTTTTCTGCTTTATTGCTTTAAAAAAAATGAAACTTTTAATGGTACACTTAAAAGGCACACTAATGCACCTATTTACCACGTAATCAGTACTAATCTATATGTTTTATAATCTAAAATGACTTATCTTTACGAGAACACCAAAACTCGCACTAGTCGCCTGGCTGCAGGCCTGCTATTAGAGATGTCTTACGTCTTCCTCACTGTCACATACATACAACCCTACCAAACTCAAAAAGCTGAAGAACAAAGAAACCAGTAGACAGAAACATATTTTTAAAAAAGATTGCAAATATTTATTACAATTTGTGGTTTCCTCACTTTCTTATAAAGTCTGGTATGGTTGTGGTGACTGATCCTTTGGATGTCGTTTAGTGCAAGTTAACATGAAGGAAATATTGTAAAAAAGAAGAGCACAATAAAGAAGGAACAATGCATTCTATTACTATTCTCTGCACTTTCCCTGCTAACTGAACATTCTGTGATGTAAATTAAGCATGCTGCACACAGAAATATAGCAAATGACAGAAAAGAATCACAACAGCTACATTACTAGTCTCAAATAGGATCCACAACTGTCTGTGGTAACTGAAACTGGTTTGCAGAAGGATACGACAATAGTGAGCAGGACATAAGGGGTTACCAACTGTATTTTCTGATTATCTGCTGGTGTGGCAGCTGGTCTGTTCCAGGTACAGTATAGCTCTCTTTGCTCAATTCCTAGCATCAAAATAAAGTACACTATATCCAATACAGTAGAACTCATAATACTTAAAAGTTTCAACAAATTTATTAACTGATACTAAGAAAATAGTCTGCCATAGTTGATTATGTTTCCTAGTAGAAGAATTAAAGATGACCTGATTAGCATCTGCAATCAGCATCTCAGCAGCATGTGTTTTACCACCAATCAAATGACTAATCATTAGCAAGGGTTCACAAGCATGAACTTCAATAGCTTCAGTATAAGGGAAAGCTGTTGTCTGACCCCAGGCAATGGGTGACACACACTTATCATTCACTATCAGTCATAAAGGCTCCAAGTTATCCTTCAGTATGACACTCGGGCATCATCCAACATATTTCATTCACTTCAGAATTGTCTCCATCAGAATAAACAATGTCCATCTCTCTAAATATACAGGAAAAGAAATAGCAGTATTACTGTGTCTAACTGTGCCACACAGTAGAGTAGGAATGGGTGACTTTGAGAGATGAAATATTGAAGGCAGCAGAGGATCAAATCAAGGGCTAGCACAAATCCTTGGGTGTCAGAAGAGATATTCAATTTAATTGATGAAAAAAGAAAATATAAAAATGCCTTAAATGAAGCAGGCAAAAAGGAATACAAACGTCTCAAAAATGAGATCAACAGGAAGTTCAAAACAGCTAAGCAGGGATGGCTAGAGGACAAATGTAAGGATATAGAGGCATATATCACTAGGGGTAAGATAGATACTGCCTACAGGAAAATTAAAGTGACCTTTGGGGAAAAGAGAACACTTGTATGAATATCAAGAGCTCAGATGGAAACTATTTCTAAGCAAAGGAGGGAAAGCAGAGAGGTGGAAGGAGTATATAGAGGGTCTATATAAGGGCGATGTTCTTCAGGGCAATATTATGCAAATGGAAGAGAACGTTGATGAAGATGAAATGGGAGATATGATACTGTGTGAAGAATTTGACAGAGCACTGAAAGACCAAAGTCAAAACAAGGCCGGGGGAGTAGAAAACATTCCATTAGAACTACTGACAGCCTTAGGAGAGCTCTGACAAAACTCTACCATCTGGTGAGTAAGATGTATGAGACAGACGAAATATCCTCAGACTTCAAGAAGAATATAATAATTCCAATCCCAAAGAAAGCAGGTGTCCACAAGTGTGAAAATTATGGAACTATCACTTTAATAAGTAATTCTTGTCTTTACAGATGAATGGAAAAACTGATAGAAGCCAACCTTGGGGAAGATTGATTTGCATTCCATAGAAATGTTGGAACACGTGAGCCAATACTGACCCTACAAATTATCTTAGAAGATAGATTAAGGAAAGGCAAACCTACACTTCTAGCATTTGTAGATTTAGAGAAAGATTTTGACGTGCTGATTGGAATACTCTCTTTCAAATTTTGAAGATGGCAGGGGTACAATACAGGGAGCAAAAGGCTATTTACAATTTGTACAAAAACCCAATGACATTTATAAGAGTTGAGGGGCATTTAAGGGAAGCAGTGGTTACAAAGGGAGTGAGACAGGGTTGTAGCCTATTCCCAATGTTATTCAATCTGTATATTGAGCAAGCAGTAAAAGAAACAAAAGAAAAATTTGGAGTAGGAAAAGTTGGACAAGATGGCAACTAGTATAAAAATTTGATGTGTGTCTCTGAGAATTGCTATGAAAAAGAAAAATTGTGACAGTTGTAAGGATGAAATTCCAAAGCTCAGTGAACTTGTGTCTAGTTTACAATTTATTATCAGTTTCTTGAAGATGGATATTAAGAAATTTAAAGAAGAAAAAAGCGAATTGAACATGACAAAATTGTGCCACGAAAGTACGAATATGTCAGAGAATTGGATGGAGGTGAAGTACAAAAGACACAAACAGATAATACAAGATACAAAAAACAGTGAAAGAAATATAAATGTAGTGAACAAAAATTACTTCGAAGCTCTTTCGAGTATGGATTGTGACAGTGTTGTTAACAGTTCGAGTGTACCATGTGGAAAACCAAACGACTTTGTGAATGAGGTAAAACATGGAATATTTCAGCAGCATTTGAAAAGATCATATGCGAAAGGGCTCATAAAAATGCTTCCACCTCTACTGAGACAATATCGACGGGTGTTAACACAAAAGACATAATAAATAGTGCCAAACAAGGCTGTGCTTACTGCAAAGGTAGACAGAAAACAGGTAATCTCGGAACAGCAAGTACTGGTAAAATTGAACTGTATGCCGACAGTCAAGGATGAAATATAGACACTGAATTTCAGTGTACAAGCAGTCAGAATTTCAATTTTATTTGTAAAACAAAACCAGGAGCAAAATTCAGTGCTGCTACATCAGTGAGTGAAGAAAAAATTTCCTCATTGAGCAAAAAGGACTTTTCCATCTTCCTGGTGGCATCAAATGATGTCACTAGGAATGAAAAAAATGATCTCTTAATTTCGCTAAAAAGAAAACTGTATGAGCTGAGAGGAACAAATGTTATTGTTTTTTTCAGTGCCACACCATTACGACTTGATAGAATGGTCCTGTATAAATAAATAAATTGAAACGGCAAATAAAGAGATGCAAAATATTTGCAATTGGTTTGAAAATGTAACATTTGTGAACATAAGCAATTTAGGGAAAAGATTTCACACAACACACGGTTCTGATCTAAATGTACTTGGAAAAAACGTAATAGTAACAAAAATTTTAGAACTAGTAAATAAAATGTCAAATGTGCAGTGTGATGATAGAAAAGTCATACCTCTCATGGACATGAAGTGTGTGTTACCTGGAGACTCAAGTGTGAAATCTGGTGTCAGTAAAGCTACACCTCTCCAAGACAAATGTGAAATTTTATTAATGCAAGTGAACACCCCAAATGTTAACAATTCACAGAAAGGCACAGCAGTTGTGGAACAACAAACACCAGAAATAAGTGAAACAGCAGCAGATTCATCATTATCATCAGAATCAGCAACAGCAGCAGCAACAACAGCAACAGCAACAAGAACAGCAGCAGCAGTAACAGAACCAACAGCAACTGGAGCAGCAACACAGAAATGCTTAAGGAGGAGCCAAAGGAAAAATACATCTCTGTCATTCAGTGATAATTTTTTATGGTTTCAAGCCAAGAAGAAAATAAAAATATGAAAAACCAGACTGCTGACTCACAGATAAGTCACAGCAACATCTTACTTTTAAACATTCAGGGTCTTGAAAGTAAAGTTGAAATTCTGGAGGAGTCATTGCAACATAATAATTATTCTTTCTTATGGCTATCTGAACATTAGCTTAAACCAGAACAAATACAATACTATGTACCAGAAGGTTATAAACACTGAAACAGTTTTTGCAGATCTCAGTATCATAATGGTGGTACTGTTACCTATGTTTCAAATGAAATAGAGTGTAGAGCACTAGATCTTAGTTGGGCAGGTGCAGAGAAACACTTGAAATTACTGAGATCATATGCGATATAATGAAACTTATCATAGTATGTATTTACCATTCCCCTGACTCAGATGATAAAACTTTTTAAGATAACTTAGAAATGTAGATGTAAAGACGTATATATATGCAGCTGATACAACTTTTCTATCTGTAAACCACGTATTTGATAACCTTGTAAGTGGTATGAAATCAGCAAAAGAAAATGGAACATCATGGTTTAATGCAAATGGACTACTATTAAATGAGGAAAAGACGCAGAATATGTGGTTCAGCCTATCAAAGACTACAAAAATAGGAAAACAAAAGGCAAAATTTTCAGGTATTATATTTGACAACAGTCTAACATGGAACTCTCATGATGATCACATAGTGGTTAGGTTGTTGAGAGTTACATATCTGTTGAAGAGACTGATGTGTTGTGTGACATTTGAGTATGTAAGGACAGCGTACTTTGCCTTTTTTTCAATCTCTTTTAAGATATGGGTTAATACTCTGGGGAAACAGCAGAAAAATAAATGAAATTATGGTGATCCAGAAGAAAGCAATCAGAATAATGGCTAAGCTTTATAATAGGACATATTGTAAACCATTGTTCATTAAATATAGAATTTTAACAATTATTAATTTACAAATTCTTGACAACGTTAACTACATACTTGCTGAACTACCTAATTTTAAGTGTAACAGTCAAAGGCATGACTACTATACAAGAACCTGTACTTCTCTGCTGTTGCCACAAAATATATTAGCTAAAACTAACAATAGTCATAAGTATATGGCAATAAAAATATATAACAAATTGTCTAAGAATTCATCAATCAAGCCTGACAAATTATTTAAAGAAAATGTACATAACTTCTTGTTAACTAATATGTTATATTCATTAAAAGAATTTTTAGAAATGCCCAAAATCAACTTAAATATGTAAGAATTTATTTTGTAGAATTAATACACTACTGGCCATTAAAATTGCTACACCACAAAGATGATGTGCTACAGATGCGAAATTTAACTGACAGGAAGAAGATGCTGTGAGATGCAAATGATTAGCTTTTCAGAGAATTCACACAAGGATGGCACCAGTGGTGACACATACAACATGCTGACATGAGGAACGTTTCCAACCGATTTCTCATACACAAACAGTGGTTGGCTGGCATTGCCTGGTGAAATGTTGTTGTGGTGCCTCATGTAAGAAGGAGAAATGTGTACCATCCCGTTTCCAACTTTGATAAAGATCAGATTGTAGCCTATCGCGATTGCGGTTTATCATATTGCGACATTGCAGCTCGCGTTGGTCGAGATCCAATGACTGTTAGCAGAATATGGAATCGGTGGGTTCAGGAGGGTAATACGGAACGCCGTGCTGGATCCCAATGGCCTCGTATCACTATCAGTCAAGATGACAGGCGTCTTATCCGCATGTCTGTAATGGATCGTGCAGCCACGCCTCGATCCCTTAGTCAACAGATGGGGAAGTTTGCAAGACAACAGCCATCTGCACAAACAGTTCGATGATGTTTGCAGCGGCACGGACTATCAGCTCGGAGACCATGGCTGTGGTTACCCTTCACACTGCATCACAGACAGGAGCACTTGTGATGGTGTACTCAACGGAATGTTCTGTTTACAGCATCATGATGGTCACATCCTTGTTTGGTGACATCGTGGGGAGCGCACATTGGAAGCATGTATTCATCATTGCCATACTGGCGTGTCACCCGGCGTGATGGTATGGGATGGCATTGGTCACATGTCTCGGTCACCTCTTGTTCGCATTGACGGCATTTTGAACAGTGGATGTTACATTTCAGATGTGTTTCGACCTGTGGCTCTACCCTTCATTCAATCCCTGCGACACCCTACATTTCAGCAGGATAATGCATGACCGCATGTTGCAGGTCCTCTCCGGGCCTTTCTGCATACAGAAAATGTTCGACTGCTGCCCTGGCCAGCACATTCTCCAGATGTTTCACCAATTGAAACTGTCTGGTCAATGGTGGCAGAGCAACTGGCTCGTCACAATACGCCAGTCACTACTTTTGATGAACTGTGGTACCGTGTTGAAGCTACATGGGTAGCTGTAGCTGTACACGCCATCCAAGCTCTGTTTGATTCAATGCCCAGGCATATCGAGGCCATTATTACAGCCAGAGGTGGTTGTTCTGGGTACTGATTTCTCAGGATCTGTGCACCAAAATTGCGTGAAAACGTAATCACATGTCAGTTCTAGTATTATATATTTGTCCAATGAATACCCGTTTCTTGTTTGCATTTCTTCTTGATGAAGCAATTTTAATGGCCAGTAGTGTAGGTTCAGTGAACTGATGAAGTCTATTTAATGTAATAATGCTGAATGACCAATAAAGTATCTCAATCTGAATTCAGTTATCTGTAATGAAGTACCATCTTTTTCTATGTAATGTTCAGTCAGATGTTGATAAGACTTCAACATAGTGCTGAGATTGGCAACTAGCTTTAAATGTTTAGGAATGTAAAAGTTTGTGCATCATAAAATGTGGTATCCTGTGGCTATAATATCAATGAGTCAATGTTGGAATCAGGCAACTTACACAAATACCTTTGTGTAACATTTTGTAGGATTATGGAATGAAATGATGACATAGGCTCAGTTGAGAGCATTGCAGGTGGTAGACATAAGTTAATTATTAGAATACCAGGGAAGCACAATCAGTCTACAAAGGAGATTGCTTACAAATCACTCATGTGACCAGTTCTAGAATATCACTCAAATGTGTGGGACCTATACTAAATAGGACCAAAGTGGGACATAGAACATATATAGAGAAGGGCAGCACTAATGGTCACAGCTTTGGTTGCCCCATGTGAGAGTGTCACAGAGATGCTGAAGAAACTGTCTCTTGAAGATAGACATAAACTATCTAAGGAAGGCTAGTAACAAAGTTTCAAGAACCACCTTTAAATGATGACTATGAATATACTACAACCCCTTATCCATCAGTCACTCAGAGAACATGAGGATAAATTCAAAATAATTACCAGATTCACAGAGGCATTTGAACAATCATTCCTCCTGCACTCCATACATGAATAGAATGGGAAGAAACCCTAATAACTGGTATGGTAAAATGGGATGTACCTTCTAACATGCATTTCGTGGTACTTTTTTTTTTCCTTTTTGTTTTGTCATTCCAAGGGATTTGGTGAATGACACCCCAACAATTGTATACAACATGAAAGGAACCACAGAAATTTGTGGTTGGACTGAGGACTTTTTATTAGGGAGGACACAGAATGTTATCTTGGATGGAGAGTCATCTTCAGATGTTGAAGTAACTTTGTATGTGCCCCAGAGAAGTGTGCTGGGATCCCTGCTCTTTATGTTGTATAATAATGACTTCAGTTCAGGGCAATGCATGTGGTAGACTTAGGTTTACTCGTAGAATACTGGGGAAATGCAATCAGTCTACAAAGGAGATTGCATACCAATCACTTGTGCGACCAGTTCTAGAATATTGCTCAAGTGTGTGGGATTCGATAGGACTGACCGGGGATATAGAAAGTATAAAGAGTAGGACAGTATGAATGGTCACAGGTTTGTTTAATCCATGGGAGAGTGTCACAGAGACACTGAAGGAACTGAACTGGAAGACTCTTGAAGATAGACATAAACTATCCTGAGAAAGTCTATTAACAAAGTTTCAAGAAGCTCTTAAAGGATTACTCTAGAAATATACCACAACTCCCTATGTGTTTCTGATATACACTCCTGGAAATGGAAAAAAGAACACATTGACACCGGTGTGTCAGACCCACCATACTTGCTCCGGACACAGCGAGAGGGCTGTACAAGCAATGATCACACGCACGGCACAGCGGACACACCAGGAACCGCGGTGTTGGCCGTCGAATGGCGCTAGCTGCACAGCATTTGTGCACCGCCGCCGTCAGTGTCAGCCAGTTTTCCGTGGCATACGGAGCTCCATCGCAGTCTTTAACACTGGTAGCATGCCGCGACAGCGTGGACGTGAATCGTATGTGCAGTTGACGGACTTTGAACGAGGCCGTATAGTGGCCATGCGGGAGGCCGGGTGGACGTACCGCCGAATTGCTCAACACGTGGGGCGTGAGGTCTCCACAGTACATCGATGTTGTCGCCAGTGGTCGGCGGAAGGTGCATGTGCCCGTCGACCTGGGACCGGAGGGCAGCGACGCACGGATGCACGCCAAGACCGTAGGATCCTACGCAGTGCCGTAAGGGACCGCACTGCCACTTCCCGGCAAATTAGGGACACTGTTGCTCCTGGGGTATCGGCGAGGACCATTCGCAACCGTCTCCATGAAGCTGGGCTACGGTCCCGCACACCGTTAGGCCATCTTCCGCTCACTCCCCAACGTCGTGCAGCCCGCCTCCAGTGGTGTCGCGACAGGCGTGAATGGAGGGACGAATGGAGACGTGTCGTCTTCAGCGATGAGAGTCGCTTCTGCCTTGCTGCCAATGATGGTCGTATGCGTGTTTGGCGCCGTGCAGGTGAGCGCCACAATCAGGACTGCATACGATCAAGGCACACAGGGCCAACACCCGGCATCATGGTGTGGGAAGCGATCTCCTACACTGGCTGTACACCACTGGTGATCGTCGAGGGGACACTGAATAGTGCACCGTACATCCAAACCGTCATCGAACCCATCGTTCTACCATTCCTAGACCGGCAAGGGAACTTGCTGTTCCAACAGGACAATGCACGTCCGCATGTATCCCGTGCCACCCAACGTGCTCTAGAAGGTGTAAGTCAACTACCCTGGCCAGCAAGATCTCCGGATCTGTCCCCCATTGAGCATGTTTGGGACTGGATGAAGCGTCGTCTCACGCGGTCTGCACGTCCAGCACGAACGCTGGTCCAACTGAGGCGCCAGGTGGAAATGGCATGGCAAGCCGTTCCACAGGACTACATCCAGCATCTCTACGATCGTCTCCATGGGAGAATAGCAGCCTGCATTGCTGCGAAAGGTGTATATACACTGTACTAGTGCCGACATTGTGCATGCTCTGTTGCCTGTGTCTATGTGCCTGTGGTTCTGTCAGTGTGATCATGTGATGTATCTGACCCCAGAAATGTGTCAATAAAGTTTCCCCTTCCTGGGACAATGAATTCACGGTGTTCTTATTTCAATTTCCAGGAGTGTATTTATCATGAGGATAGGATCATAACAATTACTGATCACACAGAGGCATTCAAATAATCATTCTTCCCATGCTCAGTACATGAATAGAACAGGAAGAAACCCTAGTAATTGGTGCAATGGCACATACCCTCTCCCATGCACCTGACAATGGGTTGTAGAGTATAGATGTAGAAGCAGAATTATCTATAACATTTTTTCACCATCTTATTAGGAAAGCAAAACCGGACAAAATTAAAGCTTTGTGGCACTGATTAGCATAAAATATATAGGGTGTTTGAAAAATAGCTCCCTAGTTTGTGTCCTAGAATCCGTACAAAGTGACATACACCATTCTAGTTTGTGGTGTTTGATTCATCAACTCTCCAAGTTTGGCTCCCCTACAGTTGGCAGGTCTGCTTGACCTTGAGATGGCACCAATGCTTTTTTTTCCCCCTCTGTTCCCTCAGTTCAGTCCAGGCGTGCATGCAGTGCAGTGCAGAGCAACTTGGCAACAATGTGTACAGTGCAACAAAAAGTGCAGTGTATTATTTGGCTTGTGAAAAGTGAGTCAGTTGTAATAGTGCAACGTAATTTTAGATGTCAGTATGGTGGTGAACCACCTACAGCAAGAACTATCCATGGAAAATGGAAATGTCGTGTGACTAGGGCCTCCCGTCGGGTAGACCGATCGCCGGGTGCAAGTCTTTCGATTTGACGCCACTTCGGTGACCTGCGCATCGATGGGGATGAAATGATGATGATTAGGACAACACAACACCCAGTCCCTGAGCGGAGAAAATTTCCGACCCAGCCGGGAATCAAATCCGGGCCCTTAGGATTGACAGTCTGTCACGCTGACCACTCAGCTACTGGGGCGGACAGAACTATCCATCATCAGCTGCATAGGCAGGGCTGGCCCAATACCTTGGCCACCACGAAGCCCAGACTTAACCCCACTGGACTTTCTCTTTCGGTGTGGCAACGTAAAAAATGTTGTCTACAGTGAAAAGATCAGAAACATCAATCATTTGTGGGAAATAATCGTTGTAGCAGTTGGGACAGCTACACCTGAAATGTTGGAGAATACATGGCGAGAAGTGGAATATCATCTCGACGTGTGCAGGGCAACAAATGTATCCCACGTTAACATCTACTAATGTTAAACAAAACCTGAAGGAATTCTCTTTCATGATATGTACTCTTTGATGTAATTTTTCATTAATTTCCCCATTAAATTTATACTTGAAATTAGGAAGTTCTTTTTCAAACACCCCGTATTATCTTGGTAATGGGTAGAGCAAATAAGCCTTTTTTTAGGATGCAGCAAATACAAGGAACTTTGCTAATAGGTCCCCATTCTTGAAGAAACTCCACATAAAATAATCCCTGTAACACCAATAGACTTTACAACTAATGATTAGAAGGAAATTAAGGACATTCAGGCAAACAATTTTGGTAATTATTCAGACTGTACACTCATTTGTCAGAATATACAGTCACTAACAAAGAGATAGAGGGGCTGGCCAGTACTTACCTCAGCTCAGTACAGCCGATAGTTTTGTGTAACTATCGGCTGTACTGATCTGAGGTAAGTACTGGCCAGCCCCTCTATCTCTTTGTTAGTATTTGTTTCAGAATATACAGTCATTACAAAATAAAGCATGGCAAATTTTATTTGCTTCTTATTTGGTCCCGTTAAGTTGCATTATGTACAAAGGTTTTACTATAATGTAAGACAAATCAAAGTATACAATATTACATTGGCCAAAAGAGAAGAAAAACAAATAATACTGTAAACAAAATAAACACATGGTACATAAAATTAGAAGAAGAACTAGATTAGTATTTAACTAGCACAGTGCTATGCATCACTGGACACTGGCACAAACATGCAGAAATCCGACATGTACTACCCATTTATGAAAGAACAAATTGTTATTTTAGTACTTGCTTGGATGGTGGACGATTGTGCAGTACACATTTTAAAGTTTGGTGTTACCTTGCTAAAGCTGGTCATGATGAAAACTATGAAATACCAGGTATTGAACTAACAAAGGTTAACATTTGCCCAAAATTCGTTATGCTCTGTGTATACCCCTCACCTAGCTGATGTCTAGAGACTTTTTTCAGTAAGTTATGTAGGATTCTGGATAAAATTTCAAACCCCAAAAATAAGATTGTATGTGTAAACATAAGTATATACAGAAATGACATGAATGAAACCAGTAGAACCCTTTTTTAGAGTACACTCATATAAAGACATAGCTGGAGCAACAATATGCTTACAGATGATAATAAAACTAAATACTGTGCATTGAAAATCCCACAGACATTAAATAAAAGGCATCTAGAGTCCTCCATCAAAATGTCAGAAGCTTAATAAATAAAAAAAGATGAACATCTTATTTCCATTCATGAAAATGAAAAGAATGATCGGATTTCAACAGACTTCTTGTGCACTCCAGAACATCACAGGCACATTACTAAAATCAAATAGATTCACCTCGATTAATACAAACTAATACACTAATATACTAATAAAAAGAAAGAGCAAGTATATCAAACAATTAAAGGAAGAATACAGGGAAGAAATTTATAAAGCAGATGGATAATTTAACTGTTTCTTAAACACACTCCTGCAACATTTTGAGTCTTCTTTTCGCTTAAAACAAGCAACAGCTAAACTGAATACAAGCAAGGATAAAGGCTGAATAACTTCTGGGATTAAAGGACCTTGTGCTAGGAAGAGAGAGCCCCACATAATTCAGAGAACAACCTGTAGTCGAGATGTGAAACTTCATTATCATCAGTAATGTCAGATCTGCTACTCTGCAATTAAAAAAATGCATACCACTACCATGCCATTAAAAAACATATATAATATAAAATAAAGCAAAAACTATTTCATACATTATCAAATGAGCTAGTAAACTAGTAATACTATGGAGACTGAGCCATCAGAAAATAGTTCTGACAAAAATGGTGGCTCTTTCAAATCATTGGCCACCAAATTCAATGATAATTCCTCATAAGGGCTGCAAACACTGCATCCAGCAATAAACAAGAATACAGATTCATCACATGTATTAGATTCACTTGTGCAGACACTGCAAGCACCATAATTAGACATTAGTATAAAAAATACAATCAAGGAGATTACACAATTCATCAGGTCTCTAAAAAGTAGCAATTTTGCTGATCGTAGTGGTGTTTTTAGCAGGATATTACAACCTTGTGCTTTCATAGGATTACTATTAAGTTATCATTTTAATTAATCGAAGACTTGGGCATACTTCCTGACAGACTTCAAATGGTATAGTAATACCCATCTATAAAACTGGAGATAAGTGAACTACCTCTAATTACAAACCATTCCACTCCTTCCAGGCTTTACAAAAGTGTTTACGAAAGTGGCATATGATAGAATACTGACTCAGTTAACTAATCATAACTCTGTTAACCAGCTCTCAGTCTGGATTCTGTAAAGGATTTTTGCTCATGGGTCACTCCTTCTATTCTGTCAAGGAGTTCCTTGAAAAATTAAGCTGATTTTTATTGTATTGCTGATAGTGTTTACTTAAACTTATGGATCGACTTCTTTAAGGTTCATGAACATTTATTCTTATCTGTTATTACTTTTATGTTGTAATTTCATGTAGTGACATGTTCCAGGACCTTGGAGTTTTGCTTCTCAATTTGGTCCTACAGAACTTGACGAGTAAATAAAAATGAAAAACAGCCACCAATGCATAGGGTCAGAAGTGGCACAAGTGTGGACAGGTGCAGCACCTGACCCCTGAGCATTTGGTAGGACAAGTGACATTGTTGCGGCTTCCATTTTGACATCTGAATCCAACCCTGGTGACGGAGGCCGCGACATTGGAAACTGACCGAGCAGCAGTGGCTGCGATGGAGGTGGCAGTGGCAGATGTGTCGCCTGTGACAGCGTGGGAGCAGTGCTCCACCCTTGGCCCCTGACAGCTGAAGGGGGCACCAACATAAGAGGGGACAGTTGTGAAGCCATCGGCAGCAGTGGTGGAGAAGTTGAGGCCAGCAGCTGCGATGTAGGAGATGGCCGGTCAGACAGAGAATGCCAGGGCGGTGGAGGTGCTCCTGGTGGGCAGCCGCCCGCATGAGGTAGCGGCTCATCAAAGTATTGTAAAGCCCTTCCGTCAGCAGTGTGGATGACAGAGAGGCATCAGCCACAGTGACTCTTGATGACCACCGACACCCATTACGGTCAGCAACCAAAACTGCAAGCCCAAACAGCTGTGCCAGAAGTGTTGTGACATCAGTGTCAGCAGATGTCCTGGTGTCAGTCAAAGCAGATGTAGCAGAGTCCAGGACTGATGGCCGTGTGACAACTCTGCCAGACTCATATCTCCAACAGGGGTAAACCTACAAGAACTGAGGAACTGGCCAAGAGCAACTTCCGGTGACAAATCTCAAACATATTTTTTCATCTGAGTCTTAAATGTTTGCAATAGTTGTTATGCCTCCCCATAGGTTTGAGAGTGGAACGGAGGAGCCATGACATGGTGAACACCACTTTTTTTACAAAAAGCTTCAAGTTCCTAAGATATGAACAGGAGGCCATTGTCTGTAACTAACATATACAGAATACCTTCTATTTCAAAAATTTTTAACAGAATTGAAATTGTAGTTGCCACAGATGAAGACAGACAACACACCACATACAGAAACTTAGAATATTCATCAATTACAACAAGTCAGTAGCAATTCAAAAAAGGTCCTACAAAATCTACATGAATTCATTCCTAAGGCCACTGTGGGCTGGTCATAGTAACAAAGATGCATGGCGGGGGGAGGGGGGGGGGGATTCACCTAATGGGTGGGTGGCACATTGTGGTCAGGCTGCTACAACTCACGCTATTTCCCCCTCAACACCTGACCAGAAAACATGGCTCTTGTACATGATACACCCCAGTGGTCCACATGTAATAAATACATAACCTCGTGCTGAAGGGTGGATGGGACTACAACCCAGGGAGCAGTGTGTTCTGTAACTAACAGCAGAACTCTACTCTAAACAAAAAGATGATTTTGTAAAGTAAAATAATTTCTTAAAGGATCAGAAGCCTGGCTGGGAGGTTTGGAGGTTTGTCACACATGTTACACAAAAGAAACAACTTTATTCAAAACAGGATCCATGGCTACTGCAGTTGCAATTTTAGAACTAGTAATACACTCCTGGAAATGGAAAAAAGAACACATTGACACCGGTGCGTCAGACACACCATACTTGCTCTGGACACTGCGAGAGGGCTGTACAAGCAATGATCACACGCACGGCACAGCGGACACACCAGGAACCGCAGTGTTGGCCGTCGAATGGCGCTAGCTGCGCAGCATTTGTGCACCGCCGCCGTCAGTGTCAGCCAGTTTGCCGTGGCATACGGAGCTCCATCGCAGTCTTTAACACTGGTAGCATGCCGCGACAGCGTGGACGTGAACCGTATGTGCAGTTGACGGACTTTGAGCGAGGGCGTGTAGTGGGCATGCGGGAGGCCGGGTGGACGTACCGCCGAATTGCTCAACACGTGGGGCGTGAGGTCTCCAAAGTACATCGATGTTGTTGCCAGTGGTCGGCGGAAGGTGCACGTGCCCGTCGACCTGGGACCGGACAGCAGCGACGCACGGATGCACGCCAAGACCGTAGGATCCTACGCAGTGCCGTAGGGGACCACACCGCCACTTCCCAGCAAATTAGGGACACTGTTGCTCCTGGGGTATCGGCGAGGACCATTCGCAACCATCTCCATGAAGCTGGGCTACGGTCCCGCACACCGTTAGGCCGTCTTCCGCTCACGCCCCAACATCGTGCAGCCCGCCTCCAGTGGTGTCGCGACAGGCGTGAATGGAGGGACGAATGGAGACGTGTCATCTTCAGCGATGAGAGTCGCTTCTGCCTTGGTGCCAATGATGGTCGTATGCGTGTTTGGCGCCGTGCAGGTGAGCGCCACAATCAGGACTGCATACGACCGAGGCACACAGGGCCAACACCCGGCATCATGGTGTGGGGAGCGATCTCCTACACTGGCCGTACACCACTGGTGATCATCGAGGGGACACTGAATAGTGCACGGTACATCCAAACCGTCATCGAACCCATCGTTCTACCATTCCTAGACCGGCAAGGGAACTTGCTGTTCCAACAGGACAATGTACGTCCGCATGTATCCCGTGCCACCCAACGTGCTCTAGAAGGTGTAAGTCAACTACCCTGGCCAGCAAGATCTCCGGATCTGTCCCCCATTGAGCATGTTTGGGATGAAGCGTCGTCTCACGCGGTCTGCACGTCCAGCACGAACGCTGGTCCAACTGAGGCGCCAGGTGGAAATGGCATGGCAAGCCGTTCCACAGGACTACATCCAGCATCTCTACGATCGTCTCCATGGGAGAATAGCAGCCTGCATTGCTGCGAAAGGTGGATATACACTGTACTAGTGCCGACATTGTGCATGCTCTGTTGCCTGTGTCTATGTGCCTGTGGTTCTGTCAGTGTGATCATGTGATGTATCTGACCCCAGGAATGTGTCAATAAAGTTTCCCCTTCCTGGGACAATGAATTCATGGTGTTCTTATTTCAATTTCCAGGAGTGTAGTTAAACAGTAAACAACTTTTTTGATCTTCCATTTCTACATGAAAACAAAGCAGTTCCTATTTATCAAACTCTGGATCTGGACCAACTGGCAAACACGATAAAGCATCGGCATTTGTATGTTGTGGTGTAGGTCGAAAACCTCTATCTCGTAATTGATTGTGACAGGAAAAAAGCTGACCACTGAAAGTAATGTGTAGCTTTGTCTGGCAAGGATGCCATATATAAAGAGATTTCAGTGGTTTTTGGTCTATGATGAGGTGAAACATAGACCCATACAGAAAAAAAATGATTTTTTTAGACTATACATTATTGCTAAAGTTTCTGTGCCTATCTGAGGATAATGCTGTTGTGCTGAACTTAAAGTTTTAGAGGTTTATGCAATAGGGTGTTCTGACCTGTCTGCAAGCTTATGAGCAAGGACAGCAATGAGGCCAAGATGAGATGCATCTGCAGCCAACACAAGGTGCTGGCCTCACTGGAAAGTAGTCAAACAAGGGGCCAATGGCAGCTTAGGTTTCAACAACTTGAAAGCCTGCTCACCAGCTGGGGCCATTAGAAAGGAACATCTTTATGTAATAGTGCATGGAGTGATTGTGCCACAGTAGTGGTGCCTGGTATGAATTTGTGATCAAACACAATTTTGCCTAAAATGCCTGTAATTCCTTGATGGATGTGGGATGTAGCAACATGGCAATAGCATCAGTATGCTGGCACAGTGATGTAATACCAGGTAGTGACACTTCAAAACCCAAATAAATAATGGATGATCGAAAAAATTGTGTCTTATCTAATTGCACTTTAGCCATGCAGACTGTAAAACAGAAAATAGAGCATGAAGGCTCTGCAAAAATTCCTCTGTAGTGACACGAGACTATATTATGTCATCTAACTAGTTGATGCAGCCTGGAATTGATACAATAAGTTACTCTAAAAAGCATTCAAAAATAGCTAGTACACCTGCCACACTAAAAAGCAAACACTGGTATTGCCCAAATGGTGTAGTAATAACTAGAAAGTGTTGAGATTCCATGTCTACTGGCAGCTGTGAGTATGCTTTTGTTAAATCAATCCTAGAAAAATAATAGCCCATAATAATTTTGCTAACAGCTTGTCAGTGTGCAGTAAAGTAAAGGTAGCAGTGATAGGCTGTGCATTAACTGATCTTTTAAAATAGCCACACAGATGTAATTTACCAGTAGGTTTCTTTTTACTGTCACCAGTGGTGTCAACCATTCACTGGAAGAAATACATTGAATAACATCAATGGATTGAAGATGATGTAATTCTTCTTTTACTTGATTGTATAAAGTTACTGTTAGTGGATGGGTCTAGAAAAAATGCAGGTGGGCATACTGTTTCATCATCATATGAGCCTGAAGTTCTGCTGCACAACCCAGTTCTGGAGAAAATAAAGGGGAAAATTTGGCACTGAGAGCATCTAACTGTTGATATGGAACTTGATCAGCAAGCAAATGCACTTCATCATCGATGGAGAATAGAAAAAGCGTAAAATAATCCAAACCAAACAGACTTTCAGTGCTAGTATTATCCACAACTAGGAATGTTAATGAACAAGCCACAGCGTTTTAAGTCACATGTGAGGAAAACTGTCCAAATAATGGGAATCTGTTGTTTGTTATAGTTAAAAAGCCTCCCTGACAATGGAGCCAAAGGGGGATGACCCAAATCCACATAAGTTTTAGAATTCACCAAAGTTGCTGTTGCACCTGCGTCCACCTGCTTCTCAGTGGTTTGTTAAACACACATACATTTCATGATATAAATTGCTTGGAGACACCGTCGCTGTTGACACACTGTTCACATCCACATTCATTTCATCCTCACTCAGGTTCAGCAATGTGTCCTTTTTTTATGGCACCTATTACATGTTGCCCAGCGCTTGGGGCATGCGGTCCATTCATATTGAATGAAACAGTACAGGCATGAAGGCAGCAGCGAAAAGGGCTGTTGTCATGATGCGGACTGTCGTTGCCGTGAATGACAATTGCCTACACGATGCTGAGACATCTGTTGGGCTGCTGCAAGAGCTTTTCTGTTCCCTTGTGAACTGACAGAAGATGGAAGGGGTGAGAGGAACTGATTTCTGAAACTTTGGACCAGGCTTCTATCTGACTACCTACAGTTAGTGGAACTTCAAATGACTGAGCTATATTTAATACTTCTATAGGCTCCTTGTCAGGAGAAAGATGTAGGATTGTGTCTCAAACCATCTGATCTGCATATAATTCCTTACAAACTTACTTACTTACTCACTGGTCATACCGGACTCGAGAGTCCATTACCGCAGCAACGTATTTTCGCCATCTGTCCCTGTCATGGGCTATTTCCTTCCATTCACCTTCAGTACCTAGGCTCCTCAAATCAGCCTTCACATTGTCCTCCTATCTATGCCTCAGACTCCCCACAGGACGTTTTCCCTCTAGGTGCCCTACCAGTACTCTGCGCGCTGCCCTGCCCTCATCCATTCGAGCTACGTGACCCGCCCATCACAGCCTACGTGATTTAATAATACTGATTATGTTAGGGCTTGAATAGAGTTCGTGAACCTCTTCGTTATGCAGTTTTCGCCACTCTCCAGTAATTTCATCCCCTTGTGCCCTGAAAATTTTCCTCAAAATTTTGTTTTCAAATACTCGAAACGGCTTTTCATTTTGCACAGTGAGAGACCACGTCTCACACCCATACAGCATAACTGGTAGAATAATAGTTTTGTATATTCTAATCTTTAAATTCCTAGACAATATCCATGATGAAAGTAATCTATTCAGTGAGAAGTAGCATGCATTTCCCGTCCGTAATCTCTTCTTCAGTTCAGATTAAATCTCATTTCTCGAAGCGATGTCCACGCCTAGATACTTAAATGTGTTCACTTTTTCAAACTGCATGTCTCCAACTCTTAACATTTCCTGATCTACTGCTGTTGGTATTCTAGTAGTAACCAGGTATTTAGTTTTGTCTTCACTTATCCTTAGACCTACATCTTCAATGGCCTTGATTAACGCGTTCACATTTGCTATTACAGATTCTTTCCTATCGCTAATGATGTTTAGATCGTCTGCATACCCTAATATCTTAATATTTCCATTTAACTCCACACCCTCTGAATTATCTGCTGCCATTCATACAATATATTCTAGGACTAAATTAAAAAGTAAAGGAGACAGGGCATCTCCATGCTTAAGTCCGTTCTGATCTGCATAGAATTCCTTACAAACATTTGTGACAAAATTATGATGACGACAAAGTCCACATAGTTCTGCTGCCCGTGCTGTGTATGGCTGTTTTGGCTGCTTTTGGCAACGGTAAAACTTCATATGAGCAGAAATAATGCAAGTACATTTGCAGAGATAGGTAGAAAGTAACTAACACGTCTGATCAAAAGAGAGATTTGAAGGTTCTTGTAAAGGGGCGAGCTGACACAGCAACTGATACACTTGAGGTGAGATCTGTTACAGAAAAAGAGCCTTGTACAAGTTTACAACTGTTACCCCAAATGCCTGTAAATGTTGTTGTAGGCATTTTTTGTTGCCAAAGTGTTCCAATCCAAGAATACTGTAATGTTAATATGTGAAAATGCAGAAACATATGAGGTACAGAGCACAGATAACACACAAGTGTCCAGCAGAGCCTTGTGCTCCAGCCTATATTTACACCCAACTTCTGTTGTACTAGCAGACGAAGTGTCCTCTAGTGGCTGTATTGAGCACAATCTTCATGTGCAAGCTATGAAGAGGTGCACACACAAATTTGGTGGTTACAGCAGTAATGATAGAGCTACATAAGAAAATTATCCTGTTGGTATAGTCTGTCGCCTTGCCAAAGCCTTTGATTGTGTGAATCACAAATTTGTACTTAACAAAGTACAGTGTCCTGGCATTAATGGCCTCCCTCTTGCATGGATGGAATAATATCTCCATAACAGAAAGCAGAGGCCTCTCTAACAGACCCAAATCTCAGGCATGTACAATGTAATGAGTAAACATAATCCTCCACTATGTGGCAGAAGTTTTGAGTGGTAAATAGGCAATGAAAATACATTGTTTTTCATAACACACACATAACTGTAATGTCTTGACACGGTTTCAGTTCAATGCAGTTTATGTGAAAAAAAAGGAAAAAGAAAAAAATAATTCTGCAGACATCACAAGCATACTAACCGAAGATCCAGACTCAACCCTAGCTGACAACTATATGATAGTTGAACAGGCCTGGAAATGGTTCACAGATAACAGTTTCAACCTCACAGAGACACACATTATGTAATTTCAAACAAACAGAAATTCCTTTATTTAACACCAGAGGTAGACATTAATGTCATACTCAGAATGAAGAACAGTGTATAAAATTCCTTGGGGAACAGCTATGCAATAACCTGAAATGGAGTTTATACATGAATAAAAAGCTACCAAATGGCAAAATAACATCCGATCCCAAAAATATAAACCAAGCACCATGGAAAATTGTCAAATAGAAAATTGAGGAAATTAATTGTGGTAACTTAAAGATAAAGGACATGAATATATCAATAAATGATCCACAGGAAATAATAAATGCCTGTAAGAGTCTGCCATCTGTGGGTAACAGTACATGACAACTTCATACCAAATTCGATCATCAGTTATGGAATTATTCTTTGGGGATCCAATGCATCAATTACAAAGGTCTGTTTATAGGGATAGGAATCTTAATTGCAATGTGTATGTACAGGGTGTCTCAAAATGAAGTTTATATTTCTAGAGCTCTCTGCACATGTGCAACAAATCAGAGGAGAGTGGGAGTACATTCATCGCTTGCTTGGCCTTTAGGAATTCAGTCAATATGGAGCACTTCTTGGGAATGGATCGCACATACTTTGTGTGAGAATTTTACAAAAATGGTGATTTGGCAACTGTAGAATGGAGAAAATTTTGCAGTGATCATATACTGCATAATGTAAACAATTCTCCAAGAGTTCCCCTTACCTGGAAATGGATCAATACGTTTGAGAAGACCAAACAAACAGAAATTCCTTTATTTAAAACCAGAGGTAGACATTAATGTCATACTCAGAATGAAGAACAGTGCGTCAGACTGCACAGCTAACCAGGTGGGGATACAGTTATCTTTAATGAAGTACTGTCTGAATACAGCTGCATAAATATTCAGACGGATGTTGATAAGATTTATAAGTGATGCAATGATTAGCAAATTGCTTTAAATGTTCAGGAATGTAAAATTTTGCTCTAAAAAAAAATGATCAACCCATACAAATATCTGGATGTAACACCGTAGGAATATGAAATGGAATGATTACATATGTAGGCAAACTGAAATTCAGGGGATGCAGGTCATCAACAATTGGCAAATCCATGGAGAGGGTAAATTGGTCTGTCCATGATGATCCTGCTCCCTCCATTCATAAGCATGCAAGTTCTTTAAACGTACATATTTGCAAATTCTGCAAAAAGACCTTAAGTTTCACCCTTACAAAATCCAGTTGGTGCAAGAATTAAAGTGTCAGGATGCCATACATAGGTTGCAGTTCGTTAATGATGTAACTGAGGCCTTTCATTTAACAACATCTTGATTTCTGATGAGGCTCATTTTCATCTAAACAGTAAAATCAATAAGCAAAACTGCCATTTCTAGAGTGCAGCAAATTCTGAATAAAAGCATGAGAATTCCCTTCATTCACCAAAGTTACTGTATGTGCTGCAATGTTGGCTCAAGGAATAAGTGGCCCATACTTTTTAGAGAACAAGAGTGGTCTTGCAGCTGCACTGCATTCAGAATGTTATGTGACAATGTTAAATGACTTTTTGGTGTTTGAATTGCAAAACTTACCTGGTTATACCAAAGAACATGGTTTCAGCTAGATGAAGCCACAGCAGACTCGTCCAATATGTCTATACTGTGAGTCCGTGAAATTTTCCCTGGCAAATTAATCTCCAGGAGAGGTTAAATAAATTGGCTCCCACACAATTAATATTTGAACCCTATGGATTTTTTTGCTTATGTGGATATGTCAATTCTAAAGTATTTGCCAATAATCTGACTTCTCTAAAATATCCATAATGATCTGGCAGCCATCCAGTGTCTACATACCAAGCTGTGATGCAAAATCTTGTTCATCATTTAAATGAGTGTCTTAGGCATGCTAGATTTCATGTAAATGACATTGTTTTTAACAGGTAAATTCTTAGGAGGAGGATAAGTTAGTGTTTAACATCCCATCAACCACAGAGTGATTAGATACAGAGCACAAGCTTGGACAAGGTAAGAACTTGGAAGTAAATTGGCTGTATCCTTTTAAGCTATAACCTTTCAAAGGAACCAACCTGGCATTTACCTGAAGCAATTTAGTGAAATCATAGAAATAGCCAGTTTCCTCCAAAATGCAAGCCCACTGTGCTAAACACTGCACCACCTCACTCAGTTAGTAAATTCCTAAATTGATAGTTCAATAAATAAAGATTTGTCGATAGACTTAACCTCTATCTCATTTTGAGGCATCAAATAAAAATATAGTTTTGAAACATGCTGTACATAATATACCAAGGTGGACAGGCTGTAGTTAAATTATAGCAGCATATGATGAAAGAGTTTTATTTGTCAAATAAAACAAAGGCTCTTGAAAATACAAGACACAGAACGTTTCCTTGAAAAACATTGCAAACATATGCAAAGGAAAAAAGAATGGGTGTTGGTCAGAAGTGGTGAAGATAATAAAACATCAACATATATAGACATGATATCAGCATAATAAGTTACACTCCCACTCTTGTTTGCTGGTTTTAAAGACACAACAGATAATGGTTTACAATTAGTCTGAAACTTTTCTTTTGACGGCGCTTCTGTGGTCATGTCTGCCGGCTGGTCTTTTGGCTTCACCTAAGCAACAAGAATAGAACTGTCATTTGTCTTTTCATGAATGTAATAGAACTTTATATCGATATGTTTAGACCTTTTGTGGTGTTCATTGACTCTCTTTAGTTGTAATGCACTTTGGTTGTCCACAAAGAGTGGTGGGGGTTGCTCTATGTGAACCTCAGGCTTCTGTAAGAATGTATGGAGGCAGGTGATTTTAGCAGCTGCGTCAGATGCTGCAACACTCATTACTCTGCTCCTGTCATAGATCTAGCAACACATCAAACAACTATGAAACTGATGATTCAACCATCTTTGCAGCAGGGTGACTAAAATCACTTTAGTCACCCTTGACAATAATGCTACAAACCATAGAGACATCAGTTTCACAGTTGTGGTTATTTCAAAATTAAGTGACCTAAAGCCCATAGAGTGTAGTCAAAACATGGGTGCATAATAAAGAATATAACAAGTTTGTCATACTCAACCCAGTGCTTTTCTACATCTACATCTATATTCTGTAAACCACTGCAAAGTGCATGGCAGAGGGTGTGTCCCATTGTACCAGTTGTAACGTAACGGACTACTGAAACTACTGATACCACCGGCTCGGGAGGTGTGCAGTGCCGTCAATCAACTTGAAGGAGCAAGTGAATTTTAACTACGTTAACATAATCTGAAATATTATTATTTTGTTACAAAACTGTTAATATGAGGACAATCATGAGGTATATTGCCACAGAACTATATTATAAACACTTCCCATTTTTCATACTATGTTTTCCATATATGTATACGTGCGATGTGTAAAATATCAATATACAACCAAGGTTGGCAGTACTGCACAGTTTGTAAGCTCTGTGAACAGGAGCTGGTTGCTGGCGGGTGTAGAGACAATGGGCACTTGGTGTTGAGACGTCTTGTAATAGGCTTGCTTTGAGAAGGTCAAGGATAGTGGGAACGAAATGGTGTATTGGAAAAGCTGTTACATTGAAAATTATTGAATATCATCACGATCAGCATTTATAAAATAAAAGTTAGAAGTTTAAATATGTCTCAGCTCTTACGCAGCAGAATACACACCCTGGACCTCAAATTGATTTAACAAACAACGGATGCCAAGATTCATCATTGTACCACGGGCATGCAACAATGACCAATAAAGGTAAGAAAGTTATATTACTCAAAATTCAAATTGTGATGATACCTTTCTTTCTCCATGTCTTCAACCCTGTATGTACCCTGTTGTTAGAGTGAACAGCATGACAGGCACTTGTGGTCGACTAGGCACACCAGGGAGACCACACAGGTTTAAAATGATAATTTGTAGCTTACTATATTACTACTGACAATAATTAATATTTGTCCCCCAGAGAAAGAGGTGCATTACACAGTTATTAGAGTTTCTTCCTAATCCATTCGCATATGGAGGGCAGGTAGAATGATTGACTGAATGCCTCTGTGCATGGTGTAATTATTCTACTCTTGTCCTCATGATCCATATGTGAGCGGTACAAAGGGTGTTGTAGTATATTACCAAAGCCATCATTTAAAGCCCAGTTTTGAAACATTGTTACTAGACTTCCTCAGAATAGTTTATGTCTATCTTCAAGACTCTGCCAATTCAATTCCTTCAATATCTCTGTGACGCTCTCCAATAGGTCAAACAACCCTGTAACCATTTCTGCTGCCCAACTCTGTATGCATTCAATATCCCCTGTTAGTCCTATTTGGCATGGGTCCCACACACTTGAGCAATATTCTAGGATGGGTTACACAAGTGATTTCTAAGCAGTCTCCTTTGCAGACTGATTGTATTTCCCCAGTATTCTACCAATAAACTGAGGTCTATCACCTGCTTTACTCACGAATGGGCTTATGTGATCAGTCCATTTCATGTCCCTACATATGTAATCATTCCATTTCATATTCCTACGGTGTTACATCCAGATATTTGTATGGGTCGATCTTTTTTTTTTTTTTTTTTTTTTTTTTTTTTTTTTTTTTTTTTTTTTTTTTTTTTTTTTTTTTTTAGTTTACAATTCTGAACATTTAAAGCAATTTGCTAATCTTTGCGCCACTTAGAAATCTTATCAACATCCGTCTGAATATTTATGCAGCTGTATTCAGACAGTACTTCATTAAAGATAACTGTATCCCCACCTGGTTAGCTGTGCAGTCTGACGCACAGCTTTCGGGGCAGGAAGGGGTGCCTAGTCCCTGACACAAATCCGCCTGGTGGATTTTTGTCAAGGTCAGATGAGCTAGACAGTCTGTGAATGGTTTTCAGGTGGTTTTCCATCTACCACAGCACTGTGGGCTGGTTCCCCCTATTCTGTCTCAGCTGCAATATGTCAGCGATTGCCGCACAAACACGTTCTCCACGTATGTGTACACCACCATTACTCTACCACGCAAATATGGGGATTACACTCGTCTGGTGTGAGATGTTCCCTGAGGGGGTCAACTGGGGGCTGAACCACACAATAACCGTGAAAGAGTGGTTCGGTGTGGGGCGGCAGAGAGGTGAAGTGGACTGCGGTAGTCGTCGTGGGGTTGTGGACCACTGTGGCTGCAGTGGGGATGGAGCCTCTTCATCGTTTCTAGGCCTCCAGTTAACATACAATACAATACAATATAAGATAACTGTATCATCTGTAAAAAATCTGACGTTACTATTAATATTATCTACAAAGTCATTACTATACAACATGAACAGCAAGGGTCCCAACACACTTCCTGGGGCACAGTTACTTCATC
The DNA here is from genome assembly GCF_023864345.2 of Schistocerca serialis cubense. NCBI lineage: Eukaryota > Metazoa > Arthropoda > Insecta > Orthoptera > Acrididae > Schistocerca > Schistocerca serialis. The sequence goes on along the minus strand of NC_064649.1, from coordinate 89,217,945 downwards.
CAAGATAACATGCCGCGTCCTCCCTAGCAAAAAGTCCTCAGTCCAGTCACAAATTTCACTTGGTACCTGATATGATTGAACTTTTGACAGTAAGTGTGGGTGTGGCACTGTGTCAAGTGCTTTTTAGAAGTCAAGGAATACTTCATCTATGTGACTGCCTTGATCCAAAACTTTCAGTATGTCGAGAAAAGTGCAAGTTGGGTTTCACATGATCAGTGTTTTTGGAACCCTTATTTGTTGACATGGAGAAGTTCATTCTTTTCAAGGTACTTCATCATGGCAGATCACCTGAAAACATCATTTGATATTGCATAAATTATTCTTGGCAATTGCAACTGTAGTAGATGATTCGAAGATTCCTGCACTACTCATCAATGTTAGTGAATACTCTGATATTATTAGTGATGTGATAAAATTGCTGCATGCTGCTGGCATATTTTATACAACAAAGGCAATCTTGCTTTATTGATTAGGAAGGTTCCTAGAACAGCAGATACAGCAAGTGGTTCATTGGTTGATTGATTTCAGGAACAAGGCCAAACAGCTAGGTCACCAGTCACAGCAAGTGATATGCACAGAAAAACTGGACAGCATAACATCTTCCCAGTTTTGGAGACATACAAACTGACTGACCCAAAAGATCTGTCAGATAGCATGCTTTGGATACTTTGGGTAAATAAGTTATCACCTTATATTCAGTCAGTGATGATTACACATGAAAATGAAACATTTAAAATCAAATTACAAATGGGGCATAGAATTTTTGCAATTCCAGAGCAATTACAGTAGTGATGTGAAAGGGACAACAATAACCCTTGACAGCAGTTTGAAGCAAACTGTTCACTCATGGGAATATACAACAGTGACATCATAGGTAAACAGCAGACTGAAACAACTAGGAGCACTAGTCACTAGCTGTTTGCACCAGACATACTCTAGCTGATGGTGTTAAGGCCCGTCCACACGCAACGATCTGTCTGCGCAAATGTCTGCGCACATCACATCTGCGCAGACAGATCGTTGCGTGTGGACAGAAGATTTGCACCAACCTGAGGTGTGTGCAAACCTGGAAGTTGGAGTTGGAGGTTTGAACGAAACCTCTCAAATCTGTGGGTTCAAACCACATCTGCGCAGACAAGTTGGAGCATGTGGACAGGAGATCACCACAAATCTGGTGCGAAACAGCTGTTTGCTCAGTCTAGTGTTTGTATTTGTGCGCACAGGGCATTAAAATGGCTGAAACTCGTCAGTGTCCTCGAGAGTTTGTAAGTGAATTCATTGAAATACGTAGAAACCACCCATGTTTGTGGAAGATTAAAAGTAAAGAATATAGTGACTGGCGACCGAGACAAAAAGACAGCAGCACACAATGCTCTAATTGAAAAAATTGCGTGCAGTTGATGCCTCGGCAAACAGAGAAGCAGTAATAAAAAAAAATCCTTGCGAACTGTTTACCGAAAAGAGTTATCCAAAGTTCAGAAATCTAGAAGATCTGGTGTAGGAGTAGATCAAGTATACCAGCCATTGTTATGGTATTTTGATCTGCTTGGCTTTCTTAGTGATCAAGAAACGCCAAGACCAAGCAGGAGTACAATTGAAGATGAAATTGGAGTGTCAATGTTACCGCCAGCCGTTAATGAGGGGAAATTGCCCTTCTCATACAAGTATTTTTTCTCATAATATGAAGGGTTACAAGCATTAAGAGATAATTATAAGTTTCGACATCCATCTGCAAATAATTTCGCCAGTCGTTAGGTTCGCCCTGCAGCTCTCGCAGTAAATTTACGTGAGAAAAGTGCTTTCGCTTTAGCCGCCACTGTCTACACCATTTTGCCCACTTTCTCTGTTTCCTGCGGTTGGTCTGAATGTTTTTTGCAACACAAGTTGCGAACACAGATCACAACAGAACTTCCTCCATTTCTATATTTCAAAATAACTGAATTAAATTTTTGACGTTTACGGGGAGCGTAGTCGCTTGCCACTGATATTTATTTTCTACACCGGAAGATGGCGGGCGAGTAGTAGATTGGGGTTTGTGTCGTGTGAACACACCAGATTTGCAGCGATCTTTTGCATGTACAGACATCTGCGCCAATGTCTGCGCAGACAGATCGTTGCGTGTGGACCGGGCTTTAGGAATACTAGCTATGAGGAAGAAGAGACAACATTGTGCTGGTTTTGTACATCCTTCAAGAAATGAGGATGCAAATATTCTGTGCCACGCAGTCACACAAAATGACAGGCACAATCTGCAATAGGTGTTATGGCTCAAGACACATCAGAAATGTGGTACCAGTACAGAAAGGATGGCCAAACAAGTTTAGCATAACCTACAAAGGATGGCTGTAGGTTCTATACCTTGGAAATTACATCAGATCAGTATTTTCTTACTGACACCAGCTCAGAGATGAACAGCTTCCTCAAAGAAGCATCTCAGGTAGAGATTTTGGATACTATTCTCCAGCTGTGTGCCACCAGCGACACCCACATCAAACTATACGGAATAGTCACTTGCTCCATGGACCTCTGCCTGTGCAAAACTTTGACATGGCATTTCACAGCTGTGAATGTAAATGAGCCAATACTGGGCACAGATTTTTTTAGGATAATTCTACCTGTCTCTTGTCCTAGAAGATGGCAAATTTCAGCACTCCAATACTGGGGAGTCAGTGTCAGGAGTCATTGGCAGACCATCTACACATACATGCATGCAGGTTAGTACTGCAAATGTAAACAACAGTGCACATGCTACTCCTGCCAGTGTTGTCAGTGTTACAGTGTTCCTAGGACGGATATGGCATGTAGGATAAATGCTTTGCAAGACAGACCAATTTTGCACAAGAGTACCCCTCTAGAGCAGGTACAGTATGCCCTTCAGGTAGCTTGTGGGCATCCCCCATACATTTAGAGACATAAAAATATGGTTTTTACCTTGTAGTTGTGGATTATAGGGATCTTAATTCCAGAGCAGTACCTCAGTGGTATACAATACCTAAGACACAAGATTTGGCACATGTATTAGCAGCTGCCTCCATATTGTATGTTTTGGACCATCAGAAAGTTTATTTTCAGATCCCACTAGCCCATACAGATATACCAAAAATTATGATAAATACACATATAACATGTGAGCCTCAGTTGCAAATAGAAACCAGTCTTTACCTAGGTTTCAGCCAGAATAATCTGGCCTTCTTCAGAAGCTACTGACACTAAACTATTGCGTGCCAAAGTTTGGCCCTGTCAAGTATAAAACTATAGCACCATAGTACCCAGTCATAAATCTACATTACTTAGCTCAAGAGGAACAGGAGGCCCCACTGTACAGATGAGGTCGGTAAGCCGTGAGAGCTGCACCAGAGTTATTACATCAGCCAAACAAGGAGAGCCCTCTCAGCTAGATATAAAGAACATATACCCATGAATAAATGGATTTGGAACCCGTAAGAAAGACTAGCTATTACTCAGCAAAATTATTCCTCAATTTTGAATACATTACTATTCGACTAAAGAAAGTGGAGTCAGGCTTTGGCGACAGCAAAGGCAACGTAACATCAGGGCTGGTGAAGCAAAGGTTGAAAACCTTCGAAAACATTCTTATTTCTCAATTGCAGCTGGTCATTAAGTAGGTTTTCTTTATCAGGCAATAGATGTTTAAAGATTTGCAACTCCTCAAGTATGTCAAGCCTAGTGCCTTTAACCTCACAATTTAATAGCTCTGTGTTATTTGGTGGATTAGGAGCATGGACCAATTGAACAAGGTGCTCGGCAAAAGTCGATCCACGCATGCCATCACCACTTTTTGTGGGTATATGTTCTTTATATCTAGCTGAGAGGGCTCTCCCTGTCTGGCTGGTGTAATAACTCGGGCACAGTTATCGCGGCCTACCGACCTTGTCTATGCAGTGGGGCCTCCTGTTTCTCTTGAGCTAAGTAATGTAGATTTATGACTGGGTACTACAGTGCTATAGTTTTATGCTTGACATGGCCAAACTTTGGAATGCAATAGTTTAGTGTCAGTAGCTTCTGAAGAAGGCCAAATTATTTTGACTGAAACCTAGGTAAAGACTGGTTTCAATTTGCAACTGAGACTGACGTGTTTTTTGTTTAATTACACAGTTGCTGATGGGCCTGCACAGTGTAAAAAATTCTTAAATGATAATTACGCCGTTTGGGCTGACTGAGCCTTTTTTTATGCCCTATGGACTACAGAACACTGCTCAGGCTTAGAAATGTTTTATACATAAAATCCTCCATAAATTGCCATTTTGTTTTTCTTAGCTGGATGACATCCTAATATTTTTGACAACCACCCAAGAACACGTAGAGCACCTTTGCCTTTTTCAAAGCCATGGAACAATTTGGAGCAGTCTTAAATGAGGAAAAATGTCATCTCCTTAAACAAAAAGTCATCTTTCTGGGACAGTATGTGACAAAGAAGCAGATTAGGACCACCAGCAAGATACAAACCATATCTGTCAAATGCTTGCATGAACTGAGATGCTTTCTTGCTATGATTAATTTTTACCATCAACATATACCTCAGTCTTTAGAAATAGAAGTGTAATTAACTGACACACTGGATGGAAAAACACTGACAGCAAACAACGTCATGGACCAGTAAAACGCAACACGCATCTGACCAAATACAAGACAGTTTACTCCAAGCCTTATCCAAATTCTTCAGTGTCTTTATTGAGTACCATTAACACTAGCAAAACTACTAAGGTGCAATCCTACAGCAAAGGGTCACAGGCTGGCAACAACCACTATAGTTTTCCTTCCAAAAGCTTCTGGCATGGCAGTATAAGTGGTCAGATTATGACTGAGAACTGTTAACCATCTCTGAAGCAGTCAAGTGTTTCTGAGAAGACACTGAATACAGAACAATGGCAATTTTTGCAGAGCATTGACCACTCCTGGACTCTATTCTTCACCCATGCTTCATTGGAAGAATCCTAAGGAAATGCAATCTGAAAACAAAGGAAGTAGGTTACAGTACGCTTGTTTGCCCACTGCTTGAATACTGCTCAGCAGTGTGGGATCCGTACCAGATAGGGTTGATAGAAGAGATAGAGAAGATCCAACAGAGAGCAGCGCGCTTCGTTACAAGATCATTTAGTAATTGCGAAAGCGTTACAGAGATGATAGATAAACTCCAGCGGAAGACTCTGCAGGAGAGACGCTCAGTAGCTTGGTACGGGCTTTTGTTAAAGTTTCGAGAACATACCTTCACTGAAGAGTCAAGCAGTATATTGCTCCCTCCTACGTATATCTCACAAAGAGACCATGAGAATAAAATCAGAGAGATTAGAGCCCACACAGAAGCATACCAACAATCCTTCTTTCCATGAACAGTACGAGACTGGAATAGAAGGGAGAACCGATAGAGGTACTCAAGGTACCCTCCGCCACACACTGTCAGGTGGCTTGCGGAGTATGGATGTTGATGTAGAGTAGATGTAAACAGTATCCCATGTCTGTTTCGTCACCTCAATTTTATTGGTCAATTCTATGGACATCTGGCATCTTAAGGGGATATACATTATCGTAGCTGATTTCCTCTCATACATAAATGCAGTAACAGTCAGCAACAACTATGAAGAGCTTGCTGAAGTGCAACAAAAAGACCCACAAATCAAGGAATTTCTACAATATACTACTACAGAACTTACATCAGAGCGAGTGATGACCCCAGGAACTGCTGCACAATCACAGTGTGATGTCTTCCAAAACTGGTTACGTCCAGAAGACCTCCAAAAATTTTGGAAGACCATTTTAGATAATCCACATGTCTTGCACAGCGATTCAATCAACTACAAAATTAGTAATTTCGTATCATGGAAAGTGAAGACTAGCTATGAGTTATAATGGTTCTGCCTCCCCCAAAATTCATATGAAATGTCCAATATCCTTTTTTTTATATGCATCTGGATAGTTATCAGACAATTCAGTGCTTCCTAAGGCCTTCTGTGTGTGTATCTTTGTATTTATCATTCTGTCCTATTTCATAAAAATCTTGATATTCATTGCGAAGGCATGTGGAATGTTCTGGAAGGACATGCATTGTTGTGGTTATCGGTGGATTATAAAATTATGTACATATACTAAATTAAGTAACTAATCAAGAAATTGAAGTAATAAGTCCTTAGCAATTAATAGCTGGAGACTGCAGAGATGTTAGCATGAAAAATCAATGCTTCTAATTAACAAAATGGTAGTCTAAAAATCCAGTAACAGAAGACCTCATTATCTTGAGAAACAACTTAAAAGTTATTATCAAGTGATGTCTTTTCATTTGTTATTTATTTTTATGTAAGTTTATTACCAAGTGACGTATTTTCATTTGTTATTTATTTTTATGTCTTTCTCTGTAATTAATATCATTTGTAATTACATTTCTAATTAACTCTCCAATTGTTTATATCTCACAGTTTTCCAATATCCAGAATTTGAGGCCTTAGTTGTGCATTTTATATATGTAATCAGATAAAGCATGAGCTCTGTACTACCATTGAATGTTAGTAACCAAATCCAAACTGTGATTAATTATGTAACTAAAATAATATGAGGACATTATTGTAATTAAAGTTCAGAATGCTTTTCTTATGGAAAACTAAAGATATCACTATAAAAGATTGTCATTGAATACTGTATTTTATACCTTATTTGGCTGTAACATCAGTTTCTTTACATTTTGTAAATTTTAGTTGTAACATCAAAATTGTACAAAATTAATAATGCGTTATTGAGGAAGTTATTATTAAAATTCTACATAAAGTGATGCAGCGATGCTGTGACAAGTCAGTTTTGAAGTTACTTTTGGAAGTCAAAGAGATCAGTGAAGTCTGTCTGTGTTTGGTTTACATGACAAGTGTGCAGTTCAGATGTCAATTAATGTGAATAAATTTTGTGAAGCATGAAAATTTTGCATTCATTCATCAATGGACCAGGCAGAAGAAACTTAAATAACATTCAGCATGAATCATTACAGAGTCATTGGTCCAAACTTGTATTAGCTGTCAATGAATTGAAGTATGATGCCAAGCATTACCCAAGCACAGCAAATATTGAATACCAAAGGAGCAATGAGCACACCAAACCATTAAGGCAAACATTATTTGCCACTAGGAGCAAAGGAAAGGAACCTTACCTTGGCTTCTCCCATGTTTCAGAATAGCTTTCAAGGAACCTAAAAGTGCTATTAGCAGAAATCTTATTTAGTGAAGGCCTCAATCTTCTAGTAGAATTTATTATGCCTGTACCACTACCGACTGCTACTGTGATACCTATTCTGGTCCAGCAAGTTTAACAGCAAATCACACATACACATACTCCACCTCTGCCACCACACAGTCAACAATGTGTCTTCATACACAAAGCATTGGAAAATTTCAGATATGTAGTGCTCATGGATGACATGGTCCACACAGCATTACAACCTCCTTGTACAGGACTGCATCCAGTCCTGTAACATGGAGAGTATACCATTGCCAGCTCGCTACACAGGAAGCCTTCCATGGACTCCTTACAATGATCAAAACCCAATCAGTGCTTGTGGAATATGTCAGTGAAAGATACAGAAAATACAGTACCTGTTGACCAATAGTTATAAGGGACACCACAGTCCCTGAGTCTCTGTCATCAAAGGAGGTCAAGGAAAATCCACAGCTTCCGGGACTAGAAGCCACTGACCACAACCATCACTCAAGCTATGGATGGGTTCACAGCACTCTCCACTATCACTGTTAATGTGAACTGGAGTAGGGGAACACCAAACTATCATCTTATTTGTAAGGAATGGCTCAGCTGTTGTTCTGTGCACCACAAGTGGTCAGAAGAGGATATTGAAGAAATGATCCAATTTATCTCTGCTTTGCAACCAGCCGCAACACTGCTAGTCACACTCAGGCAGCTGAGCCAAAGAGGAAATGGAGGCTCCAACGCCATCTGTGGGAACTTTGCCCTCTGATTGATAACCTTTTGTCTACAAACTCAGTGTGTAATATTCATTGTCGGATGTTCTTCGGAGTGTTGCATGAGAGTTCAGTTTTGTTCTTAGCTGTTAAATAGTCTGAAAGTCTTGTTCATGTGCCCCACAATAAATACTACAATTACCTTACCTGCAACAAGCAAGAGTATCATACCTGTTACTTACCTAGCTGGTACCCACATATGTAATATTATTTCAATAAATCTTTGCTGTAATATTTGTTACTTTAAATTATAATGTTTGACATTGGAAATGTAATAATACAAATTTATAGAAATCTGTAAAAAGTTTTAACTGAACTATATACATGCCATTGAGTAACCTATTACAGTATTAACAACATCAGGAAAATACAGATTGCTACTCACGATAAAGATGACATGTTGAGTTGCAGATAGGAACACAACAAAAAGACAGTTACACACGTAGCTTTTGGCCAAAGCCCTTCAGAAAAGGAAACACACACACACATTTTTTCATGTGAGGATTATATGTGTGTGACATGTGCTTGCTCATGTGAATGAATGTGTATGTGTTTCCTTTTCTGAAGAAGGCTTTGGCTGAAAGCTAAATGTGTAGCTCCTATTTGATTGTGCCTGTGTCCAACTCAGCATGTTGGCCAAAAACTAAATGTGTAACTTTATTTTTGTTGTGCCTGTCTGCAACTCACCCTGTCATCTTTATGGTGAGTAGCCATCTATCTTTTACTTCTATTGTTGATACACCAAGCTGGAGTTTCCATTGTTTGGTATTACAGTATTAAGTTTACTCTGGATATAATAACACTTTTTTGTACATGAGACATAATAGTATGCACATTAAATGATTGAATAGGGCATGTGTTAAAAATTACAGCAACAACATGATTTAAGACCAGTTCTCTGCTACTGGAATTAATTAACCTCAAAAACATTATCTGAAAATATAAAGGGTGTAACTTTTTTATATTACAGCAGTATTCTGCTTCACAGTATTTTGGATGTTCACTTATTGTTACGTCAAACACAGTGTTGCTTATGCCCGCTCAAACATGTTTTTATACTGCTGTGTCATCATTAGCAAATTTTCACTGTTTATTATTTTACATTGTGATGTAACGTGATGAGTATGTTCAGATTTTGTAATTCACATTTGTAGAACAATAGTATATTGTGTTGCCATATACTAGTGTTTGCCAAATTTAGACTGGGAAAGATTGTGATGATTCTCCTAAACAGTAAAATGGAAATTCAACATAGTTATACACACAAAAATTAAAAATGAGAAGGTGCCAATTATACCATGTAATGGTACACTGAACAAATAGGAAGAACTCATTGATGATGTCAGAGTGGGTCAACACATGATTGGTAAACATAAACAGTACTGTGTTTTCTAAAAGTGAGATCCTACTTCCAAAATATTTTATATTAGAAATGTAAGAACTGATTGTAATGTTACAGCTGTTCAGTATAATTCTACATTGATGAATATTCCTCAGGTTTCTGGCTGGGGGACTGTTGAAAAAGTGTAATGTTTTATGAGTGATGCGGTTTTCAAACACGTTTTCATAAAAAGTATACAATTTATTTCAGATAAGAAAATTATCTTTGCTTTGTGTACAAATACTCGTTTTGATGGTGATATATACTGATAAAAATGTTCTTGAACTCCCAGCCACATTATACTGTAGCAGAATGGGACAGTAGATAACGAGCAGACTGATACCAGATATTTCGGAGAATGTGATACCATTACGCAATGTCATCTACATATAAAACTTTTAATTCTATTGTCCTACACTTACCATATTTATAAAAGCTGATTATCTTCTGACAAAATTAGGGAATAATATGCAAATTTAAGTAACTAATGCAAATGTTGCTCAGAAAACAGTGTTATTGACATATGTAAATGAGGTGATGACTGTATTGAATCTGAATTAGGTGATAATTTTGATGTAGAAATGAATGAGAGCTGTGAAATAACTGAGGTTGATAAGTCTGAGACTGGTAGCTTATTGCGAATAAATGTAGGCGAGGTAAGTGACCTTGATGGAGATGAGACCTGTGTCATTAATGATGTTGTTGATGAAGTAATTTTGGAAGAATATGATGGTGATGATGACAAGTATCAGGCATTTGTGGAGTTTAAGAATAATGAAGTTTCAGAGTTACCTGTTAATGATGTTGACAATACGGATAAGGTAAGTGATGTATTTGATAATGTAAGTGAGAGTTATGGTATACCAGTCCAGTTAAAGCACTTTTTCATTAATATTATGCAGAGTAATGATCCAAACAATAAAGGTGAGTTATCTGCCTAGAGAATAAAGGTGAAAACTTTTTGAAGTTTGTTTGGGACCATGGTAACATAGATAAATGTGCACTCTGGAATAAGTTAGCTGTGTTTAGTCAAAATTTTTATCCAAATTAGTGGAAAGAAGTGAAAGAACATCTAAGCAGGAAGTTTAATTTTGACAGTAATAAATTTTGTGTTCCTGCTGTAATAAATGATGTCAATTGTGCTATGGAATCCATTCATTGTGTTCAATCTTTACCTGATGACATGAGTAACCAAAGTAATGCTACAGTACCAGTAAAGTTGATGGAACCACGTACAGATGGTGTGGACATAGCATTTGATGAAATTGAAAGTAATCTTTTACATGATGTGTCTAATAACAGAGATGATGATTCAGATTTTGGGTGTCCTTGAACAATTCAGAGACAAGATCCAGTACAGTAAGAATTTTGTGGACATGTCCATTGTATGTGTAAAGATAAGAGGAGCTACTGGAAAGCAAAGCAAGAATGTAAAATGTCACGTACTATTAACATTTAGTATAGAGACTGAGATCTTTGAACATGGATGTATAATGATGCCTAGTCTAGAAGAAAATATAGACTATGTCTGCATATTCATAAGACTATATAATTGTGTTTTGTTTGTTATGAATTTTATATGTAAGATAATGTGATTTCTGAAGTTCTGTCTCGTCTATTTACTGATTTTAAATCTATTTTCAGATTCATAAGACTATATAAGTTTTTCAAAATTTTAAACATGGCTGAAGCAGCAACTGTTAAAAATCTTCATGGTGAATAGTTGCAGGGTAAAGATTTATTGAAATCCTTGACCATGGTTTCAGTATATCTAAATATACCTTCATCAGAAGCAAAAATACACCTGAACAGGAAGAGACCTTCATTAGCAAAAAACTTAGCAACATAACTAAGGTAGAAGGAAAAACAAACGCTTATAGCTTTAAGTAACCATGGAAATTACCAAAGTTTTACAAGCACAAAAACTTTTACTCACTTATTAAAATCACATCCTGCAGTGGAGATGCATAAAACAATCATGCCAAAGGTGGCACCAGTAGTTAAAATTAAAATATCACCTCCATCTGTACAACATAATTATGAAGAGATGGTTGATGTGAATGCAGCATACTATCAGTACTTAGCCTGTAAACTTGTGTGAAGAGGGTGTGGAAGTACTAGGGCAGACAGTTTCTCAAAAAGAGGACACTTGTGGTATGCATGAGACACTCGCGCATATTAAAACGGGGGATACATACTCATGCACGTCAAAATTTTAAAGGTTGTGCTAATTCAAACCCTCTCTCCTAATAAATAAAACATGTCAGAACCATTTAAAACACCTGCATACAATAGAAAATATGAACACCAATTTGCCTGTGTCCTAGTGTCAAGCAGGTGAAGCTTGCACTAAGGAACATATCCATCGAGAGAGGGCACTTGTGTCATGTGCAAGAATCTCGTGCAAAATTAAAGTCTAGGATGCATACTAATGAATAGGAACACAATGTTGTAGAAAATTGAAACTATCTGTCATCATAAATAAAAAACATAACAGAATCATTTAAACTACACATACACGTCGAAAAACACGAACAACGATCATAAAGATTTATTTATTAAGATAAAGGATTTGAATTGGCACAACCTTTAACATTTTTTATGCACATGAGTGTGTATCCCAGGTTTTAATGTGTGTGAGTGTCTTGTGCATACCACAAGTGCCCTCTCTTGGTGAAACTGTCTGCCCTAGTGCTTCCACACCCTCTTCACACTAGTTCACAGGCTAAGTACTGATAGCATGCTGCATTCACATTGACCATCTCTTCATATAAGTAAAAATTTTATTGTAAATCTTACACCTCTTGAAGCTCATCAAAAGAGTTAATTATGAGGTGAGTGACAACAACAATGATGTGAGGGAGGAGTAGATTACAATAAGCCTGCAGATTGAGGTATCTTGATAACCATATGAACATCAAAATGAAGCAGGAAGGATGGAATAACCACAATATTATGAAAATTATAGACTGGTACTCACCATATTGCAGAGATGTTAAGTCACAAACAGGCACAACAAAAAGACAGCTAAACAAGTAAGCTTTCAGCTATAAGGCCTTCTTCTGAATTTGACAACATACACAGACATTCACACAAACATGACTTGTGTATGCATGAGACAGTGGTCTTCTGTGTACGAGTTGTGCTACAAATGTGGCTCATATGCATATAAGACAGTGGTCCTCTGTGTATTAGTTGTGTTTGCATGAATGCTTGAGTGTATGTTGTCTAATTCAGAAGGCCTTTTGACCGAAAGTTTACTTGTTTAGCAATCATTTTGTAGTGCCTCTCTGTGACTCAACATCTCCACTCTATGGTGAGTAGCAATCTATCCTTTTCATAATATTGTGTGTATAAAGCGTTTGTTTAGCTAGATTGTAACATGTTGCAGGCTGATCTTGTGATATACTTCTGCTGAATTCTTCACTCTTTTTATCAATCCAAGACTGATTATAAGCAGCAGTCTACATATAGTCAGTTGCTTAAGACAGAAGGCTCTTTTCCCATCATAATCGGAATTCTCAGCTAGTAAAAATTGGTTCTGATCTGATAAAAGATGCACTTTCATCTACCACATAAATTCCCAAAAATTATATGTCATGTTACCTGTATTTATTCTATCAGCTCTCATCATGTGATTCAAGATTTTTCTTTGGTTTGCCTTTTACAAATTATACCCAGCATCACTAATATTTATTGGAAATCAGAACCCTGCTTTATTCACAGTGAAATAATAGATTTTGTATGTGTGGAGAGGTGAGAGTTGGGGCTGGCTGTAGCTTCCTTGAATTCATCTTAGCAAAAAAAAAAAAGCCTTTTGAAGCGTGAGGTAAAAATACCTTCATTCTGATAGCTATGTTAACCTACGAATGATGTTTTCATTGACATTATATAAAAAAACCAAAAATGCATTGATAACTTTCAAAATATTTTGTCTTGATAAAACACAACTCCTCTAATAAAATGTAGTCATTTAATATACAAAACAACATTCCCTTCAATTTTTATTTTGGCATTTTTGTACTGAGTTTTATTTCATGTACACTTTCAGGCCTTCTGTGTCATGTCAGCCTGGATCAATCAACACACCATAAAAATGATTTGAGTGCAGACGGAAGCAACAGAGCTTGTGAGGCTCTGATTTTTATTTTGTCCACTGAATCTTGTATTCAACTGGCCTTCAGCATAATTTGAAGTTATATAAAAGATAATTTGAGTCAAAAGACATTCTGTAATTATAAAGCACTCCGTCTTCAGGCCACAAGTGGCCCAGCGGGACCATCTGACCGTCGCGTCATCCTCAGCTGAGGATGTGGATAGGAGGGGCATGTAGTCAGCACACTGCTCTCCCGATCGTTATGATGGATTTAATTGACTGGAGCAGCTACTATTCGGTTGAGTAGCTCCTCAAATGGCATCGCGAGGTTGAGTGCACCCTGAAATGTCATGTGACTAGGGCCTCCCGTCGGGTAGACCGTTTGCTGGGTGCAAGTCTTTCGATTTGACGCCACTGCGGTGACTTGCATGTCAATGGTGATGAAATAATGATGATTAGGACAACACAACACCCAGTGCCTGAGCGGAGAAAATCTCCGACCCCACCAGGAATCGTACCCGAGCCCTCAGGATTGACATTCTCTTGCGCTGACCACTCAGCTACCCGGGGCGGACTTGTAATTATAGCCTACAGCAATTCAAGCAATACAAGTGACATCACAAGCCACTTTTACAAAATAATCTGCCTGAGCAGAGAGTATTGGCAATGATGGGCAGCAGTGATCAGTCTGACAGCAAGTGTGAAACTTCAGGTGCCATTGTGACGCTGTGTTAACCAATGGTATGGTGGCAATACTCACGGCAACTATACTGGAGTGGTTCAAACATATGTTTTTGATTGTGCTGGAAATTAAGAATAAAAAAACATTATGTTACTTATGGGATGAACACAGAAAACTAACTTGTCACACAAAATACAGGCTTACATATGTGAATAATTTTCTCAAGATTCCGATATGTAAAGCTTATGACTATATTTTGACATAAAACAGTATGTTAAAAAAAATCCGTAATGTGCCTTCTAAAGAAGTGTCAGCTGTTAAATAACTCAGTGGACAGTTTCTTACAGATTTCTCTATTGTGGACTGGAATGTGAATGTGTTGTAGAATATATAATTATTTAGAAAATGAGTTTGTTTTCTGTTCTGTTACATTAGTATGTGAAAATCTTAAATATTTTGCAAAAAATGTTAATAGTTGATCATTGTGTATTCTTAAGTACCAAAACGTTGTTATTCAGTCATGCCAAAAATCTGTTTGTTTGCTATATAAATGCTGTCACATTTGCAATATTTACATAATTTCAGACAAATGTAGGAACACTACATAAATCAGTCTGACATTAAATTGTGCCACACATGTCAGTAATTAAAATAATTATATAATTAAAGTGTGATTCACAATTTGTAATATGTAATTGTTTATAAAATTTATTTTGTTGATTTTCATATTGAAATTAGTAAAACAGTCTCTTACAATAGTTAATGTAACAATAAAACTATGAAATTTTGAAAATAATCAATTTTTCAATGAAAATATGCTTACAAAAACTGTAATTATATCAAATATAAATGTGAAAGATGGAAAATATAATGTATCAGGACTAATGTGAACTTGTAATTTGAAATCATTTAAATAGTGCTTTGAAAATCTTACATTGTTATATTCTTATTTTTACTATGACAGTTGCATTCACCAGTCAGTCATTATGACAGGAAGTTGTGATCCTTTAGTCTGTAAGTCAGCAGTCAATGTCAGTAGTAAAAACAGTAAAAATTTTGTGAAAAATTATTTGCTTATCATCAAACTATAATCAGAATTGTAAGTATTGCTTATATTTTTTTATTAGAGTGCTGAATTTAGCTTCCACTGACTTGCACCCAGGGTGAGACAGACTACAGTGAGCTGATTTAGACATGTGTTTTCTGTGTGATGATGAGCAGACAAGCTAAAGAATATTCTACAACTTCATAACATTCTACTATCCTCTCACAGAATTTGTGGTATGCTTTTTTGTGTGAAGGAAAGGATCAATAAATAAATAATTATAGTTCATAGAATTTTATTGGTAGCAAGGTAATTACAACCTGTAGATCCGGACAATAAGTATATACACAGTTTTGGATTTGGGTATGTTCTAATATGGCCATATTACATGCCAGAAATCATACATATGTACGATAAAGTTACCCATTGCAGCCACTTCAGAGTGAGGCAATAGATAGTTCACCATGAGGACAATCAGGACAGTCAAAATCCCATTAACAACATAAATCATATGTAGATGCAGCATATTATTATACATCCCTGGAGATTAAAGCAACTTTATAGTTGTATAAACATCAACATAAAGCACTACAGTAGAATGCAATTGAAGTGACCACACGGAGACACCTGGAAACTCTGCTGAATATCTCGAGGGGAGGCTGACTTCCAGTTACTGGGCTATGCTGAAAAGAATTCATTACACACATCTGGGATGGATGATCCTCCATTTCTCCCACGGGGTAGAGCAGATTCTGCAGATGATATGAACCTCAAAGCCAACGGCTGCAGGTGTGCAACTTTCCCTGCAATTGCCTGTCACTGGTGCTCTGTGAGAGGTTCAATCTCCAGTGCTAGAGTACGAGTGAGATATCGCATGACTCTCTGCTGGGAGCTGTCTTGCAGGCCCTGACAGGCAGTACCACAATTGATCATGGTCACTTTGAGCAACCACCAGGTCAGACTGCTACCGAAGGCCCCTGGCATTTGAGATGTCAACCATCTCCTGGCAGTGCTCCTCATCTTCACCCTCCTCCTCTCGCATGCGGTGGAAGCCTAGTTCCTGGTGGCAGTACAGGCTTCGAGCCCAGAGGCTGAGGGCGAACACCTCCAGCAGTGTCAGCACATTCACCACCACTGCGGACAATACAGAGGAAAACATTGTAGAGTTGGAACAGGCATACTTTATATTTTTTTATTTTTACACATCTAGTTCTATAGCACCAAATTGAGGAGCAAATCTCCAAGATCAGGGAATGTGTCAGAACATGAAATTACAATATAAAATATAACAGATAAAATAAAATGCTTATGAATCCAAAAAAAGACAAGCCATAAGATTATGTAAATGCAACAAATGATGTAACACAGGAATAAGCCTTTTTCAAGGAACTCCTTGACAGAACAGGAGTGACACATTCGGAAACACTTCAGTTTTGATTTTAAACCATGTAAATTACAGCTAAGATTTTTGAATTCTTGTGGTAGCTTATTGAAAATGGATGCAGCAGTGTACTGCACATCTTGTGATGAAGCAAGCTGGGATAATTTTAATTCCCCACTTGTTTTGCCATCTGCCTCCTTAAATTCATTTTGTTACTTTTAACTAATTATCATTAAATACATGAATATAATCTGCATTTCCATAAAAGAGAAAGAGTGGCCCTCATTTTTAAAGTAAATAACACCAGATCTAATTTTGTGCTTTGTTTTATGATTTTCAAATTTTTTTACTATTCCTAGTTAGTATCGTTTGTTATAGGGTGAAATCAGTGATTGTTTCCTAACTTAAATTCCATTGTTGACTTATAAACAAGTATAAATTCTGTAATAATTGTAAACATTTGGAAGATAAAATAATAGTAATCTTAAAGAATCTATTTAGCTCTATTCAAAAACATGTTAATAAAATCAGCCCTTCATTAATTCCAAAGTAATTAACAATTTTGTCAGAAGTATTGTTTATGTAACTATATTTCTTAATTTCACTATTTAGACAAATAATTTGGCATAACCCTTGAAGTAGAAGAAACTGCTAAATAAAACCAATTTATCAATGTATTCAGTTAATTTAATGAGTTAAGTTTTAATTGTAATTTCTGTAAATTAAACTTTGAACAATGTTTAGTTCCAGCACCTATTATTGTGACGATATATTGTATTGCATGTTTACCGGGGACCTAGAAACGATGGAGAGGCTCCGTCCCTGCCGCAGCCGCAGTGGTCCACAACCCCGTGACGACTACTCCAGTCCACTTCACCCCTCCACCACCCCGCACCGAACCCAGGGTTATTGTGCGGTTCGGCCCCCGGTGGACCCCCCAGGGAACGTCTCACACCAGGCGAGTGTAAACACTATGTTTGCGTGGTAGAGTAAGGGTGGTGTACGCGTACGTGGAGAACTTGTTTGCGCAGCAATTGCTGACATAGTGTAACTGAGGCAGAATAAGGAGAACCAGCACACATTCGCCAAGGCAGATGGAAAACTGTCTAAAAACCATCCACAGTTCACCGGACCTCGACACAAATCCACTGGGCGGATTTGTGCTCGGGACCAGGCACTCCATCCCACCCGGAAAGCCGTGTGTTAGACTGCACGGCCAGCCAGGTGGGCGTGATGATATATAAGGGCCCAATTTTTGGTCACGAGGCAGTCTGTCCATGGCCAAGTTTCACACGAGTTACCTGTGCTGATTAGAACAACAACAATACTTCAAATTAACCGTGGAATAAGTGTTAAACAATTGGGCCATGTGTCTGCTCCATATGCACCTGATTATTGTTCAAGAACTGTGAACTTTGTGGTTAGGCTTTACTGCTGGTAGATGTTCAACAGTAAACTATTGTAGTAGTATGTGGAGTTTTGCCTGCAAACTATTCATGAGGCTTATCTCAAGTTAAACAATAGTGCACTGGCCATATAACTGTGTATTATTGGGGGGGGGGGGGCTGTAAACAGTGAAATTAAAGTACTATGAAACACAACTGTGCACCTGTGGCTACATAATTTGAAGTAGGCAGTGTCGGAAACCACAACCCATTTTTTCAGCCAGTGTAGCAATGCAGTATGTCGACACCAAGGACAACAAGCAACAAACAAAGAAATAAAAGCAGGTGGAACTGCCACAACCTTTCTGCACAAGAGTTAAAGAAGTGATATCCAAATGCAGATTGGATTTCTGCCTAGTATTAACTGAGTGAACGTTGCTAATTCTTGGGAATAAGCTGATATTGTTAACAAGAAATGACAGTAAAGAATATAGATATTGAGAGGCAAATGTCAGAATATCTAGACTAATGAACAGGGGTCGACAAGAGGTTCACGAACTTACATCACTTATTGTCCAAACTACCCACTTCTGACACAAAAATATCCCTTGAGAATGGGAAGAGCTATCCCAAAATATAATCTCACATCTCATACGCAAATGAAAATAAGCAAAGTAGACCAATTTCTGTGTTGAACTATCACTTACTTCAGATACCATTCGAATAGTAAAAATGGCAGCATTAAGTCGTTGAACAAGATACTGAACATGGGCTTTCCACAACAGTTTACTACCTATCTGAACACCTAGAAATTTAAGCTGTTCCACTTCATTAATAATATGTCAATTCTGTGAAATTAAAATGTCAGGTATGCTTTAATTGTGTGCTAGAAACTGTAAAAATTGAGTTTTATTGTGAGTTAGCATTAGTTTATTCTCTACAAGCCATGAACTTATGTCTTGAACTGCACAACTTTAAACAATGCCAGTGTTGCACACAACATCCTCCACTACCAAGCTAGAGTCATCAGCAAACAGAAATATTTTAGGATCACCTGTAATACTAGAGAACATACCAGTTGTATAAACAAGGAACAGGAGTGGTGCTGACACTGTTCCTGGGGGCACCACCCATTTAACTGTGCCCCACTCAGACCCCACATCATAGCCATTCTCGACACTGTGGAGAATGGCCTTTTGCTGTCTGTCATTAAATAGGTGAAACAATCGTGAGTACTCCCCGTAATGGTCCAACTTCTGGAGCAATATTTTGTGATCAACACAATCAAATGCATTACTTAAATCAAAAAGGAAGCCAAGCATTTGAAACCTTTTGTTTCATCCATCCAGTACTTCATAGAGAAAGATAATATATCATTTTTAGTTGTTAACCACTTGTAAAATCAAGCTGCACATTCTATAGCAAATTATGTAAAATAAAATGATCAGTTATACTTACATACACAGCCTTTTCAATAACTTTAGCAAAATTTGATGGCATAGAAATAGGTCTAAAATTTTCCACATTACCCTTTTTATAATGCAGCTTTACTACTGAGTACTTAAATGGTTCAGGAAAGTGACCATTCTTTAAGGAAAAATTACAAATATGGCTAAGTATAGTGCGAACATGGCCAGCACAGCACTTTAATATTCTGCTAGGCACTCCATCATCTCCATGAGAGTCTTTAGTCTTCAGTGATTTAATTATTGACTCAGTCTCCCCCTTGTCAGTATCACAGAGGAGTATTTCAGGCATCAATATTGGGAAGGCATTTTCCAAGAGAGTAATACGATTCTCTATAGAAACTAAGTTTTTTGTTAAATACTGTACATATATATGACTTATAAGTACCAGAAACATTTTCACTACGAACTGACTTTATATCGTCGACCTTGTGCTGCTGACCAGACACTTCCTTCATGACTGACCTTATGGCTTTAATTTTATCCTGTGAATTACCTAGTCTATTTGCATACCCCATACTCTTTGCCTTCCTAATAATATCTTTAAGCACCTTATAACACTATTTGCATTGGGCTACTGTAGCTCTATTGTGGCTGCTTCTAATATTTTGATATAATTCCCAATTTGTTCTACATTATGTCATTATCCAACTAGTCAGCCACCCAGGCTGCCTTTTACTCCTAGTAGTCTGTTTAGAATTTTCTAATGGAAAGCAACTTTCAATGAGCATGAGAAATGTGTTAAGGAATATTATATTAATTATATTTACTATATTATATATTATATAATATTAAGAATTATATTTGGCATCTATGTTATCGGCACCCTTGTTCCTTAACGACGTTTAAAAAACTCTCTATTGTCATTGGATTAGCACTCCAACGTAGTTTGTAATTATAAATAACATTGGCTTGAGTACAATAACCTTTTAGTGTTCAAATTTGTGCATCACAGTCTGAAAGGCCATTCATTCTTTTACTAACAAAATGCCAAACTAGTAATTAAGAATGAATAAAAACTTTGTCTATGCTTGTACTAGTGTTACTCTGCACCCAGTTTGGAAAACACTCAGTCTACATCAGACCATATGAATTTCGGAGATCTTCCAGCATCCTTTTTGTTACACAATCACACACAAAATTAATACTGAAGTCATCTCATATAATTAATTTTTGGTATTTTCTATCAAGTGAACCAAGAATCCTCTAGCTTGATCAGAAATGCCCTGAAGTCAGAGTTAGCTGACCTATAAATAACAACAATTAGAAGTTTAGTTTCATTACGTGCAACTGCCCCAGCACAACATTCAAAAACCTGTTCAGTGCAGTGCATCTACAGACTCAAATGGAATACTGTTTTTTACGTACATGGCTACTCCCCCAGTTCTCAAAGAACTCCTTAAAAAACAGCCAGATAATCTGTATCCTGGTAAAGAAAGCCTCTGAACTGTCACATTAAGTGATGCTCCGATATATCAATAATGTCAGAGTCAACATCTATAAGCAGTTTACTAGCTTTATCTATAATATTTTGACAGAATATGCTAATTCCTTCGCTACTTGGATACCTGGTCTCCTTTGAAGGAATCTTTCAAGGGACAGAGGTGATCTTGGGGATCGTGAGCAACAAGGAAAAACATTTCATTAAAAGCATTTAGATTAGGTTGGTGTGTAAGTTTGTAGCACTTTTCCATAATTTAATAAACACAACAGATACAAATAATGGAGTCTCTAGTCATCAGTAATATATTCTCCTTCAATATAGGAAAAGACGGATTGCTACTCACTATAAAGATAATGTACTAAGTTTCAGACAGGCACAGTTAAAAGATACTTACACATAAGCTTTCAGCCCCAGCCTTTATCAAAGAAAGAGACACACACACCATTCATTCACACAGAGAGCATACCTCACATACACATGTTCGTCAACTCCAGCGCCTTGGGCCAGCATTCTGATATACCGTTGATAATGCTACCTGGAGTTTCCATTGTTTGATATATACTCCTTCACTATCTACAGAAATCTAGCAACATTAGAGTAACTTTTTGATTCTGCAACTGTAGAAATCACTCTTTCTTTTATATACACTCCTGGAAATGGAAAAAAGAACACATTGACACCGGTGTGTCAGACCCACCATACTTGCTCCGGACAATGTGAGAGGGCTGTACAAGCAATGATCACACGCATGGCACAGCGGACACACCAGGAACCGCGGTGTTGGCCGTCGAATGGCGCTAGCTGCGCAGCATTTGTGCACCGCCGCCGTCAGTGTCAGCCAGTTTGCCGTGGCATACGGAGCTCCATCGCAGTCTTTAACACTGGTAGCATGCCGCGACAGCGTGGACGTGAACCGTATGTGCAGTTGGCGGACTTTGAGCGAGGGCGTATAGTGGGCATGCGGGAGGCCGGGTGGACGTACCGCCCAATTGCTCAACACGTGGGGCGTGAGGTCTCCACAGTACATCGATGTTGTCGCCAGTGGTCGGCGGAAGGTGCACGTGCCCGTCGACCTGGGACCGGACCGCAGCGACGCACGGATGCACGCCAAGACCGTAGGATCCTACGCAGTGCCGTAGGGGACCGCACCGACACTTCCCAGCAAATTAGGGACACTGTTGCTCCTGGGGTATCGGCGAGGACCATTCGCAACCGTCTCCATGAAGCTGGGCTACGGTCCCGCACACCGTTAGGCCGTCTTCCGCTCACGCCGCAACATCGTGCAGCCCGCCTCCAGTGGTGTCGCGACAGGCGTGAATGGAGGGACGAATGGAGACGTGTCGTCTTCAGCGATGAGAGTCGCTTCTGCCTTGGTGCCAATGATGGTCGTATGCGTGTTTGGCGCCGTGCAGGTGAGCGCCACAATCAGGACTGCATACGACCGAGGCACACAGGGCGAACACCTGGCATCATGGTGTGGGGAGCGATCTCCTACACTGGCCGTACACCACTGGTGATCGTCGAGGGGACACTGAATAGAGCACAGTACATCCAAACCGTCATCGAACCCATCGTTCTACCATTCCTAGACCGGCAAGGGAACTTGCTGTTCCAACAGGACAATGCACGTCCGTATGTATCCCGTGCCACCCAACGTGCTCTAGAAGGTGTAAGTCAACTACCCTGGCCAGCAAGATCTCCGGATCTGTCCCCCATTGAGCATGTTTGGGACTAGATGAAGCGTCGTCTCACGCGGTCTGCACGTCCAGCACGAACGCTGGTCCAACTGAGGCGCCAGGTGGAAATGGCATGGCAAGCCGTTCCACAGGACTACATCCAGCATCTCTACGATCGTCTCCATGGGAGAATAGCAGCCTGCATTGCTGCGAAAGGTGGATATACACTGTACTAGTGCCGACATTGTGCATGCTCTGTTGCCTGTGTCTATGTGCCTGTGGTTCTGTCAGTGTGATCATGTGATGTATCTGACCCCAGGAATGTGTCAATAAAGTTTCCCCTTCCTGGGACAATGAATTCATGGTGTTCTTATTTCAATTTCCAGGAGTGTATATATAACTTAAAAAAATTGGTGAAAAACTCATCGAGACATGCTCAGAGCGCATTTACATCTGGAGAGAAAGTTTCCAGAAGGTTGTCCCAGTAACAATGGAAAAGGTGAAAATCTGAGGGCGTGAGATAAGGTGAATAAGGTGGGTGTGGAATGAGTTCCCAATGTAAGTCCTGTATAGTGTTTTCTGTCAGCCTAGCAGAATGCTGACAGGTGTTATCGTGGAGTAGCATACTTCACCCGGTCTTCCTGGTTATTGTTCTTGGACAGCATCTGCTAAATGTCTGAGTTTTTGACAATAAATGTCAACAGTGGTGGTTACCCCTCAGGGAAGCAATTTGTGGTACACCAGATGCATAACATTATCTATTGTGGATGTGTGGAGGCCTTTGTATGGTGAGTTGCTGCTTCATTTGGCCTCAACCATTCCTTTCTTTTCTGTATGTTAACAAAACAACATCATTTCTCTTCACCAATTATGATACAGGATAAGAACAATTCATGTTGTTTATGACTCAAATGATGACGAGCAAGCAGAGATGCACATATGGCCACCTGCTAATTTTTGTGAGTTCAGCTTAGGTCATGCAGTACCCATACACCTGATTTTTGAACCTTTTCCATTGCATTCAATAGTCACATAATGGTGGCATGAGCATAGTTCATCACATTTGCCAATTCTCAAGTGCAATGATATGTATCATTGTGGATTAATGTGATTAAACAATCTTCATCAAACCCCAAAGGTCTTCCTGAATGTGGAGAGTCACTAATGTCAAAATGATCACCCTTAAAATGAGAAAACAATTTTCTTGTCATTCTCTGTCCAATGGCTTTATCCCCATAAAGGGCCAAGTGTTTCTGGCTGCCTCCACTGCTCATACCCCTCTATTGAACTCAAAACAGAAGAATATGTCAGAACTATTAATCAAATTGCGTGCAGATGGAGTATCATCTCAGTTGTGTAACTGGATTCATGATTTCCTCTCAGAGAGGTGACAGTTCATAGTGATAGATGTTAAATCATTGAGTAGAAAAGAAGTGATATTTGGCATTCCGCAGGGTAGTGTCATAGGCCCTCTGCTGTTCCTGACATACATAAATGATCTAGGTGATAATCTGAGCAGCACCTTTAAATAGTTTGCAGATGATGCTGTAATTTACCATCTAGTAAAATCATCAGACTATCAATTCCAATTGCAAAATGATCTAGAGAGAATTTCCGTATGGTACGGAAAATGGCAATTGGCACTAAAGAAAGAAACATGCGATGTCATCCACTTGGGTACTAAAAGAAATCCGATGAATTTTGGGTATATGATAAATTGCACAAATCCAAGGACTATCAATTCAACTAAATACCTAGGAATTACAATTACGAGCAACTTAAATTGAAAAGACCACATAGATAATATTGTGGGGAAGGCGAAACAAAGACTGCGCTTTGTTGGCAGAACACTTAGAAGATGCGACAAACCCACTAAAGAGACAGCCTACATTACACTTGTCTGTCCTCTGCTGGAGTATTGCTGTGCAGCGTGGGATCCTTAGCAGGTAGCATTGATGGAGGACATTGAAAAAGTGCAGAGAAGGGCAGCTCGTTTTGTGTTAACGTGCAATGGGGGTGAAAGTGTCACTGATATGATATGAGAGTTGGCGGTGGCAGTCACTGAAACAAAGTTGGTTTCCTTCGCGGCTAGATCTATTCACGAAATTTCAATCACCAACTTTCTCTTCCAAATGTGAAAATATTTTGTTGACACCCACCAATGTAGGGAGGAATGATCATCATAATGAAATACGAGAAATCAGAGCTTGGACGGAAAGATTTTGGTGTCCCTTTTTCCCCACGCGCCATTCAAGAGTGGAATGGTAGAGAAGTAGTATGAAAATTGTTCTACAAACCCTATGCCAGGTACTTAAGTGTGAATTGCAGAGTAACCATGTAGAAGTAGAACATTCCTATTTCTCCACTTGGTACTCCATTTTCTAGTGTTCACAGCCCCACCCACTTTCACCAAATGACAAACTGACTATATGGACACTCAAATAAATAACAACTGATAAATAAATAAACCTGTAGCAACCAGAAAACCAACATGCAAAACAAAAACACTCCAAACTTACACCCCGACATAATATATTTACACATAAATTACCAAATTTCTGAGGAACTTTTGGAGAATAAAGTATTATGAAATTTAAGAGTCTCAAAATGCAATGAAATTCATCAGTGTTGCACTCTCACTTTATTAAACTACATGATACATTATTTTAATATACTCGTACAACATGATACATTAATATAATTCAGTATTCCGAGATCCACAGTGTCAAGAGCGTGCCGAGAATACGACATTTGAGGCATTACTTTTCACCATGGACAACGCAATGGCTGACGACCTTTACTTAACGACCGGGACCGGCATTTCCGAAGAGGTGCCAGTGCTGATAGACAAGCAGCACAGGGTGGAATAACTGCAGAAATCAATGAAGAATGTACGACGAAAGTATGTGTTCGACAATGCAGTATTGATCACGTGCCTTTGCTAACAGCACAACATTGCCCGTAGTGCCTCTCCTGTGCTCGTGACCACATCGGTTGGACCACAGGCCAAGGAAGAAACCAGGCCAAGGAAGGAACCAGTATAGCAGTGAGCTGACAGTGTATGCAACCCTCAACACTGAACTCATACTCGCTCCATTTCTGAGCTCTAAAGCGCGATGGACTCACTGTTGCTCCAGAAGATCGGCGTGAAGGGCACGGTGCAGGGGAAGAGGCCGGCGACACGGTGTGCCAGCAGGCTCTGCACCTCGGGCAGCAGCACGGTGAGCTCGAGGGCGAGGAACTTGTGCGTGGCGCGCACCCCGCCCAGCGCCTCGGACAGCACGTGCGCCGCCATGTTGGTGCCCCAGCCCGCCAGCAGCACCGACCCCACCTGCAGCGGCACCAGGAATGGCTGCGCCGCGTCCAGCAGCTTCTGCTCGACAACGATGGACACTCTGTTACGGCTCTGAAGGCCACACTAGCATCTGTGATAAGTAATACAAGTTCATTGGGTGTACGAAAAAGAGTGGTCAGAGCTCTATAGTAATGGCATACCCTCATGTGCGACCAGAAAGATCGGTGATACACTAGTGGCCATTGAAACTGCAACACCATGGTAGCCATGCGCAACAAACCTTAAACTGACTTGATGTCTACTACACTCAGGTGATAAAAGTCATGGAATACTTCCTAATATCGTGTTGCACCCCATTTTGCCTGGGGTAGTTCAGGAACTCGACATGGCATGGAGTCCAGAAATCACAATGAAATGAATACCCTTAGCTGCATACAGGCATTGATATAAGTCAATGGGGACAGTTGAAAATGTGTGCCCTAACTGGGACTCGAATCCGGGATCTCCTGCTTACATGGCAGACACTCTGTCCATCTGAGCCACCAAGGACACAGAGGATAGTGCAACTGCAGGGGCTTATCTCTGGCACGCCTCCCGTGAGACCCACATTCACATCTTATTGTCCGGCACTATATTCATAGTGCCCCTGTCCGTCATACTCATTACTCGCGGCTTTACCACCAATTCCCATAACAGTTCGGGCACTGTTTGTTCATCCACATAGAAGAAGATGGTCAAATGGCTGGTGAGCCTTATATATATATATATATATATATATATATATATATATATCTGTGTGTGTGTGTGTGTGTGTGTGTGTGTGTGTGTGTGTAATAGAATAGAGGGAAACATTCCACGCAGGAAAAATATATCTAAAAACAAAGATGATGTGACTTACCATACGAAAGCGCTGGCAGGTCGATAGACACACAAACAAACACAATCATACACACAAAATTCTAGCTTTCGCAACCAACGGTTGCTTTATCAGGAAAGAGGGAAGGAGAGGGAAAGACGAAAGGATGTGGGTTTTAAGGGAGAGGGTAAGGAGTCATTCCAATCCCGGGAGCGGAAAGACATACCTTAGGGGGAAAAAAGGACAGGTATACACTCGCACACACACCCATATCCAACCATACACACACAGACACAAGCAGATATGTCTGCAAATGGTCTCCAAGTAACCAAACACGAACATTTCCAGTTAATGACCGATTCAGTTGGATCATATGACCCAGTGCATTCCATGAAAACACAGCCCACACTGTTATGGGGGCGCCAACAGTTTGCGCTGTGCATTGTTGACAATATGGATCCATGGCTTCATTGGGTCAGCGCCACGCAAGATTCCTACCATCCACTCACACCAACTGAAATTGGGGACTTTTCTGAGCACGTCACGGTTTTCTAGTCTACATCTACATCTACATTTATAGTCCACAAGCCACCCAAACGGTGTGTGGCGGAGGGCACTTTACGTGCCACTGTCATTACCTCCCTTTCCTGTTCCAGTCGCATATGGTTCATGGGAAGAACGACTGTCTGAAAGCCTCCGTGCGCGCTCGAATCTCTCTAATTTCACATTCGTGATCTCCTCGGGAGGTATAAGTAGGGGGAAGCAATACATTCGATACCTCATCCAGAAACGCACCCTCTCGAAACCTGGACAGCAAGCTACACCACGATGCAGAGCGCCTCTCTTGCAGAGTCTGCCACTTGAGTTTGCTAAACATCTCCGTAACGCCATCACGCTTACCAGATAACACTGTGGCGAAACGCGCTGCTCTTATTTGGATCTTCTCTATCTCCTCTATCAACCCGACCTGGTACGGATCCCACACTGGTGAGCAATACTCAAGTATAGGTCGGACGAGTGTTTTGTAAGCCACCTCCTTTGTTGATGGACTACATTTTCTAAGGACTCACCTAAGGTCCAACCGATATCCTCACAAGCCCAGAAGAGGCGCTGAGGTGATGTGCTGATAGCAAAGGCACTCGCCTCAGTCTTCTACCGGCACAGCCAATAACGCCGAATTTCACCATACTGACATGATGGATATGTTGCTCGTATATCACACGTTGATTTCTGTGGGTATTTCAAACAGCGTTGCTTGTCTATTAGCACTGACACTTCTAGGTAAACACAGCTGCTCTCGGTTGTTAAGTGAAGGCCGTTGGCCATTGCGTTGTCCATGGTGAGAGGTAACGCCTGAAATTTCGTGTTATTAGCACACTCTTGTCTCTGTGGATCTCCGAATACTGAATTTCCGAAACAGGATGTCCCATGTGTCTAGTTCCAATTACCGTTCTACATTCAAAATCTTAATTCCCGTCCTGTGACCATAATCACCTCGAAAACCTTTTCACATGAATGACCTGAGTACAAACGACATCTGCACCAGTACGCTGCTCTTTCATACCTTGCAAACGCGATACTACTGCACATCTGTATATGTGCATATTGCTATCCCATCACTTATCACCTCAGTGCACATGCACAGACATGCAGATTGTTCAAAATGTGTGTGAAATCTTATGGGACTTAACTGCTAAGGTCATCAGTCCCTAAGCTTACACACTACTTAACCTAAATTATCCTAAGGACAAACACACACACCCATGCCCGAGGGAGGAGTCGAACCTCCGCCGGGACCAGCCGCACGGTTCATGACTGCAGCGCCCAAGACCGCTCGGCTAATCCCGCGCGAGACATGCAGATTGTTAGTATTTTATACAATCACTAAAAGTAAGTAGTAGTAATACCTTTTAATCCTGCTCTGTAGGAACTAAGACGGGTTCTGAAAACAACGATCATGTTAGTCCAGCTCAATCTGTTCGTTCACGAGACCCACAAAGCAGAAGATACAGGCGCCAAGGTAATACTCCTTGACTTCTGGAAGCCATTTGATACAGTTCTGTACAACCACCAACGAATAAAATACGACTACCAGATCAACTGTGTGACTGGACTGAAGAGTTTCTGGCTAGCAGAACACAGTGTGTCATTATGAATGGAGTGAAAGTAAATTCCAGTGTGCGCGTGCCCCAAGCCAGTGTTATAGCAGCATTACTTTTTGCGGTATATATAAATGATCAACACGATAACGCGTAAAGTTCTATGAGGCTTTTCGCGGATGATGCTGTTGTATACAGAAAAGTCGAAATGGTAGAAACCTATAGAGCATCGACACTTATTGCAGGGAAATGCAACTGACACGCAACATGAGCAAAAGTAATGTATTGCAAATACATTCTCAGAAAGACTCTTTATTGTATGATTACACGATTGCAGAACACTCTCTGGAAGCAGTTATTTCCATAAAATAAACAGGGGTATTCATATGAGCGATTTGAAATGTAACGCCCTTAAAAAATTAATCACGAGTAAGGCAAATGCCACTCAGATTCATTGGAAGAATCCCTAGGAAATGTAGTCCACCCACAAAGAATGTAGATTACAAAACTCTCGTTCCACCAATACTAGAATATTGCTCGTCAGTGTGGGATCCATGTCACATAGGACTCATAGAGGAAATAGAGAAGATCGAAAGATTCATTCAGTAAGCGCGGAAACGTCATGGAGATGCTTAGATAACTGTTGTGGCAGACGAGGTATTCTGCATCATGTTATGGCCAATGTTCCAGTTCCGAGAGCGTGCGTTCCTTAGAAGAGTAAATCAGTATATTGCTTCCGCGTACGTATATCTCACAAAAAGACCATGAAAGTAAAATTAGAGAGCTGCGAGCCCACACGGAGTCGTAGCAGCAATCTTTCTCCCCGCGAACTGTACACGGCTGGAACAGGAAAGGGGGAGGTGACACAGGTACACAAAGTACCCTCCGCCACGCACCGCAAGGCGGCTTGTGGCGTATAGAAGTACGCTCATGCTCATAAATTAAGGATAATTGCAGAATGTGGTGCCACGCAACGTGGCACTACACAAAACTGGTGCTAATAGCATAGACACATAGGGAACACACACGACACAGATCTGTAAGTCCACGGTATTGGTGATAAGTTGTGAAAATTGGCCCGAAACACATGTGCTACAAAACGCCAATGTTTCCTGCGCATTTACGCCGACATCAATATGGAATATGATCACCATGCACACGTACACAGGCCGCACAACGGGTCGGCATACTCTAGATCAGGTGGTCGAGCAGCTGCTGGGTTCTTGCACCAGGGTCTGTCGGAGCTCCTGAAGTGTGCAGCGATCCGTCGACCGAGAGCATCCCAGACGTGCTCGATGGTATTTGGGTTTGCAGAACAGGCAGGCCACTCCAATCGCCTCATATCTTCTGTTTCAAGGTACTCCTCCAAGATGGCAGCTCAGTGGGGCCGTGAGTCTTCCTCCATGAGGAGGAAGGTGGGACCCACTGAACCCCTTGAAAAGGCGGAAATACTGGTGCACCAGACGTGTTACAGTTCCTCTGTCAAAGAGATGCAGGGGTGCACATGCACCAATTAAAATCCCAACCCACACCATCAAACCACGACGTCCATACAGATCTCTTTCAAGGACATTAAGGGATTGGTATCTGGTTTCTGGTTCACGCCAGATGAAAACCCGGCGAGAATCACTGTTCAGATTATACCTGGACTCGTCCGTGAACATAACTAGGGACCACTGTTCCAATGAGCATGTACTGTGTTCTTGACACCAGGCTTTACGGGCTCTCCTGTGACCAGGGGTCAGTGGAATGCACCTTCCAGGTTTCTGAGCGAATAAACGGTGTCTGTTCAGTCGTCTTTAGACTCTGTGTCTGGAGACAACTGTTCCAGTGGCTGCAGTAAGGTCCCGAGCAATGCTACCTGCAGTACTCCGTGGCCGTCTGGAGGCACTGATGGTGGTGAGATATCGGTCTTCTTGTGGTGTTGTACACTGTAGACTGTAGCGCCTGGACACTTTTCCTGTCTGCTGGAATCGTTGCCATAATCTTGAGATCACACTTTGTGACACACGGAGGGCCCGTGCTACGACCTGCTGTGTTTGACTAGCCTCCACTCACCCTAGTATTCTACCCCTCATAACGTCATCAATATGTGTTCTTTGAGCCATTTTCAACACAGAGTCACCATTAGCACATCTGAAAACGTCTGCACACTTAGTCGCAGCTCCGTACTCTGACATGCACCAACACACCTCCGCGTATGTGGACTGCTGCCAGCGCTACTATGCGACGACCGCAGGTCAAATGCACCGCATGGTCATACCCCAAGTTGATTTAAACCCTCAAACCGCCCACCAGTGCGTTGTTTCACCATGTATCAGCATTATCCTAAATTTATGAGCATGAGTGTAGATATAGACGTAAATTCTGTATACAAACGAACACTGTGCAGTTTGTTTCTCAGTCCGTAACACAACTGGACGTACAGTACCTGGTCAGTAGTATTCGGACAATTAGCTATTAGTGGACATTAATACGCAGTGTGTCCTGCATTCGTCTTAATGACTGCTTGAACTCTGATGAAGACAGTTCTTTTAAGGAACTTTACCATCCATAAACCATCGCCTCACAAGTGCTGCTTCATACAGCTTGCAATCTCCTGCCGATAATCAATCATATTCTCCAAACTGTGCACCGCGCGGGGTAGCCGTGCAGTCTTAGGCGCCTTGCCACGGTTCGAGCAGCTGCTCCCGTCAGAGTTTCTAGTCCTCCTTTGGGCAAGAATGTGTGTGTTGTGCTTAAGTTAGATTAAGTAGTGTGTAAGCCTAGGGACCGATGACCTCAGCAGTTAGCTCCCATAGTAACTTACCACAAATTTCCAAATTTCCAAACTGTTCCTTTACTGTATGCAACACACAACTCGGTAAAATGTCTTCACTTTCGTCTGCATTTAGCATTATCTTAAACGCAGTAAGTTTACCATATCCTAACCACGAAAAGCGTCCCCATACCATAACACCACCTTCTCCATATGTACTTCACTGTTGGCACGACACACAGTGGCAGGCTTTGTTCTCCAGGCATTCACCAAACCCAGACCTTTTCTACGATAACGTTGGAAGGTGAAGAAGTGAATTAAAATTTGTGCCCCGGACAGGACTCAAACTGGGTCTTCTTGCCTACTAGGCAGATATGCTGACCACTACACCACCACAGCACTATGGTCAACATAGCTGCACGAACTACCCAATCAAATACCCTCCCCAACACAAACTCCAATTCACATCTCCCCTTATGTTGTCACTATTACCAGGGCTCTCCAACATTGGAATAGCACCCCAGCATTGGACGTAATGGGGAAGTGCTGTACTACATGTGATGGTATAGATCTTAAATTAATTTTTCCCTAAGACATTTAAGTCTCTAATTTATCTACGACAACGCTGGAAGCTGAAGAAGTGAATTAAAATTTGTGCTGCAGCCAAGTCTTGAACCCGCCTCTTCTTGCTTACTTTTTTTTTTTTAATAACATCAGAGAATTCGCATATATCGTTGATGATTAATTTCTCTCTCATGTTTACTATTGTTTTAACAAAACTAAAAGAAACATTAGGAAAATTGTGCACTGTATTATAAGAAATGAAGTAAAACTATCCACGATAACCTTACGACGAAACTCTGTTTCAATAAAATACTTCTCACTTAGCTACCCAAGCACGACTCACGCCCCGTCCTCACAGCTTTACTTCTGCCAGTACCTCGCCTCCTACCTTTCAAAGCTGTGAGGAAGGGACGTGAGTCGTGCTTGGGAAGCTCAGTTGGTTGCCAACACGGTAGCTCAGCGTGTTCGGTCAGAGGGTTAGCTGCCCTCTGTAATAAAAAAAACTGAGTTAATCGATCAACAACGAACTGAAACGAGTGTCTTAAGACGTCCGCCCTGAGCAGATGCAACGAACGAAAGCGAACAAAATGAGATTAAAAAAAAAAAAAGTTGGTAGAGCACTTGCACGCGAAAGGCAAACGTCCCGAGTTCGAGTCTCGGACCGGCACACAGTTTTAATCTGCCAGGAAGTTTCATATCAGCGCACACTCCGCTGCAGAGTGAAAATCTCATTCTACTTCTCGCTTAGATTTCGATTTTTTTTTTTTTTTTTTTTTTTTTTTTTTTTTTTTTTTTTTTTTTTTTTTTTTTTGAGAGGCGAACAACGGCAGCGTGCACCTGACAGGCAAGAACGTTTTCAAGAAGGGACGTCGAGCAGATGTGCAGAACTATAGACCTATATCTCTAACGTCGATCAGTTGTAGAGTTTTGGAACACGTATTGTGTTCGAGTATAATGACTTTTCTGGAGACTATAAATCTACTCTGTAGGAATCAGCATGGGTTTCGAAAAAGACGGTCATGTGAAACCCAGCTCGCGCTATTCGTCCACGAGACTCAGAGGGCGGTAGACACGGGTTCACAGGTAGATGCCGTGTTTCTTGACTTCCGCAAGGCGTTCGATACAGTTCCCCACAGTCGTTTAATGAACAAAGTAAGAGCATATGGACTATCAGACCAATTGTGTGATTGGATTGAGGAGTTCCTAGATAACAGGACGCAGCATGTCATTCTCAATGCAGAGAAGTCTTCCGAAGTAAGAGTGATTTCAGGTGTGCCGCAGGGGAGTGTCATAGGACCGTTGCTATTCACAATATACATAAATGACCTTGTGGATGACATCGGAAGTTCACTGAGGCTTTTTGCAGATGATGCTGTGGTGTATCGAGAGGTTGTAACAATGGAAAATTGTACTGAAATGCAGGAGGATCTGCAGCGAATTGACGCATGGTGCAGGGAATGGCAATTGAATCTCAATGTAGACAAGTGTAATGTGCTGCGAATACACAGAAAGATAGATCCTTTATCATTTAGCTACAAAATAGCAGGTCAGCAACTGGAAGCAGTTAATACCATAAATTATCTGGGAGTACGCATTAGGAGTGATTTAAAATGGAATGACCATATAATGTTGATCGTCGGTAAAGCAGATGCCAGACTGGGATTCATTGGAAGAATCCTAAGGAAATGCAATCCGAAAACAAAGGAAGTAGGTTACAGTACGCTTGTTCGCCCACTGCTTGAATACTGCTCAGCAGTGTGGGATCCGTACCAGATAGGGTTGATAGAAGATATAGAGAAGATCCAACGGAGAGCAGCGCGCTTCGTTACAGGATCATTTAGTAATCGCGAAAGTGTTACAGAGATGATAGATAAACTCCAGTGGAAGACTCTGCAGGAGAGACGCTCAGTAGCTCGGTACGGGCTTTTGTCAAAGTTTCGAGAACATACCTTCACCGAAGAGTCAAGCAGTATATTGCTCCCTCCTACGTATATCTCGCGAAGAGACCATGAGGATAAAATCAGAGAGATTAGAGCCCACACAGAGGCATACCGACAATCCTTCTTTCCATGAACAATACGAGACTGGAATAGAAGGGAGAACCGATAGAGGTACTCAAGGTACCCTCCGCCACACACCGTCAGGTGGCTTGCGCATTATGGATGTAGATGTAGATGTAGAACGTTGCCTTTTTTTCCTCTGCGCGAAATTTTGTTTTGTTTTTTTATTTCATTTTTTTATTTTATTTTTTATAGGGAAGGGAAAATGAGCATTTGCTCCAATTTGTAATGAGAATAGAATGAACAAAGTATATATCAATTACCAGGCAGATATGCTGACCATTACACCACCACAGCAACATGGTCAACATAGCTGTACGAACTACAGAAGTCAACTACCCTCCCCAACACAAACTCCACATCTCCCCTTATATCTTCCTAGTAAGCAAGAAGACCCGGTTTCGAGTCCCGGCCTCAGCATAAATTTTACTTCAGTTCTTCAGCTTCCAACGTTATCATAGATAAATTAGAGACTTAAATGTCACAGGGAAAATTTAATTTAAGATCCACACCTTTTCGTCAGGCTTCCACAGGTTACAGCGGTACTCACTGCTCCAAATCACTCTTCTCCAGTCATCCACTGTCCAGTGGTGTTGGTCTTTAGAGCATCTCAAGTATCTCTTATCACTGGTGTTCCAGCGAATCGACAAGCGACAGCATGAAGATGAAGAAGGCGGCGACTTCTGCCGTGTAGGCGGGTCCAGCTCCATCGGTAGGATGAGAGGAGGCTGAGGAGGCGAAGTCTTCGTCTCCATGGGGTCGTCCCGCGGTGTCGTGATGACGGCTTCTGTGGCCGTGCTGTCCTCTGGATCTGGGAATCTGGGTCGTTTTGTCAGAGCCTTCAAGCACCAGATGGCCAAACTTCGCTCCGCACACACCAGGGATCAAGCACTGCAACTGTTTCTCGCCTTCCATCATTCGCACCCACGAGATGGACCATCGCCGGTGGAACTGCTTCGCGGCCGCCGACATCGGACATTGCTCCAACCGCTCCACCCTCCTCAACATCCTGCGCCGAAACAAGGCCGCAAGTATCGCTTCGCGCAACGGAGGGTTTTTAGCGGCAGTAGATGATGGGTCCGAAGCGAGATCGTCCGTCGACTTGGCGCTTGCATGTATTTTATTTCAGGTCCAGATGGCTTGCAGCGCCGCCATCAAAATCAGCTCCACCTCTTTCATGTGCACGATGTCTCTTGCCCCAGATTCCCGGATCCAGAGGACAGCAGCCGGCTGCTGTGGCCGAGCGGTTCTAGGCGCTTCAGTCCGGAACCGCGCTGCTGCTACGGTCGCAGGTTCGAATCCTGCCTCGGGCATGGATGTGTGTGACGTCCTTAGGTTAGTTAGGTTTAGGTCTAGGGGACTGATGACGTCAGATGTTAAGTCCCATAGTGCTCAGAGCCATTTGAACCAGAGGACAGCACAGTCACAGCAGTTGCCAGAGGGTGTCATCATGACACCATGGGACGACCCCATGGAGACGGAGCCTTCGCTTCCTCTCGTCCTATCGATGGAACTGGACCTGCCCAGCCGGCCGCTGTGGCCGAGCGGTTCTAGACGCTACAGTCCGGAACCGCGCGACCGCTACGATCGCAGGTTCGAATCCTGCCTCGGGCATGGATGTGTGTGATGTCCTTAGGTTAGTTAGGTTTAAGTAGTTCTAAGTTCTAGGGGACTGATGACCTCAGAAGTTAAGTCCCATAGTACTCAGAGCCATTTGAACCATTTTTTTTTTTTTTTTTACCTGCGCACTGTAACACCTACAGCGCCTCGCGGTGTTGAAAAAACAAAAATAGCTCCCAAATTAACTCCCATGTCCTAAAAATATCAATTCACAAAATGACCCAAGTCCCTCCACAAGTAGTAATTACGAAAAATAAATAAAAAACAAATAGATGGAAATATCTAGTATAGAAAGCAAAAGAAAAGAAAAGGAAAATTTTATTATAAATTTTAGAAACATGGGAAGGGGGAAAACAGTAGAAAATATTAAAATATTAGTTATTTCAATACGTAAGAAAATCAACATTATAGTCATAGAACGCAGGTCTGGGACACCAAAGATAGTGTTTATTAAAGTATAAATAGCCATATGTTGTAATTACGATACTGCAGTCTCTAGTCAGTTCTAGTTCAGAAGTTATTTAGGATGTACAGATTTACAGAACAACAATTGGGACTTTATTAAACGGGGATCAAGAATAGACTGTGACGAGATTGTTTTTGAGGATTTTCAATTCAAGACTTTAATTTGGACATTTATCAGATTAGATAAACGGGAAGGTGAATAGTAATCTCTTTGGCTTTTATGTCAATTTGTGTGAATATTTAAAAGCTTTACTGAATTGAGAATTTTAACCGTATTCGGACTTTGAATTGTGATAATGGGAAACTTTAACTTCACGCGACTAGTGATCATAGTTAATGACGGTTTGCGGATGTTAAATACAAATAACTTATTTACCGAAAGTTACAGGATATTATCTAACATCTCTAATGCTAGTGGGAATCCTACTTAGACATCTAATTAAAGAACTTCTTTGAATGAGATCGTATGAGTGAACCTATTTATTAATAATTCTTGTCAATAAACTGACGTTGTTAATTTGAAACATAATACAAGTCTTGAACATTAATTTAACTTAGATTAATAAACGTTAAGGTTACGTGATCTATGCCAAGAACAAACTGGCGATTCGTAACTAA
Source organism: Schistocerca serialis cubense (assembly GCF_023864345.2). Lineage (NCBI taxonomy): Eukaryota > Metazoa > Arthropoda > Insecta > Orthoptera > Acrididae > Schistocerca > Schistocerca serialis. The sequence goes on along the minus strand of NC_064649.1, from coordinate 89,181,081 downwards.
AACAATTGAAGGAAAGGTTAAAGTATCGTCATCTGTAAACATTGGTAGTAAAGGTACTAAAGATTTTTTTCTCTCAGAGTTGGGAAGGCTATAGGTGTAGTGACACACGTTTAACATTGGGGTTTAAAAATAATCAAACTGATACTTATCTGGGACAATATTAAATAAAAGTAAAACCCTTCAATGACAGTCAATGTGTAAAAAATAAAATCAAACTATCACCTATTAGACGAAAAATCGAAAACAGAAAAGGGGCTGCTACACCACACAGCAGCAGTCACCGCCTTCTTCATCTGATTCGTGGCATCAGGTGGTGGACGCGAACCCTTCTCGTCGTTTTCCAGGGGACGTTTCCGTCAGAGCACAAGCCGGATGGCAGGGTATGTCCAGAGGCTTTGTGCCTGGAGCCACAGCTTCCAGTCCTACGATGCGCCCGCACTCCTGCCTCCCCCGCCGTGGTCGCAATCCCTACACGATGACAGTCCATTACTTTGGGGGAGAGAAATGTTGTGGCATATCGACAAGCGATGGCACGAGGCTGAACACAAGAGCAGAGAAGGCTATGAGATGACGTCAGCCAATTTCCCGCTGACTAGGAGCGCACCACGACAGGAGTGGCCACTCGTTCGACCTATACTTGAGTATTGCTCATCAGTGTGGGATCCGTACCACATCGGTCTGACGGAGGAGATAGAGAAGATCCAAAGAAGAGCGACGCGTTTCGTCACAGGGTTATTTGGTAACCGTGATAGCGTTACGGAGATGTTTAATAAACTCAAGTGGCAGACTCTGCAAGAGAGGCGCTCTGCATCGCGGTGTAGCTTGCTGTCCAGGTTTCGAGAGGGTGCGTTTCTGGATGAGGTATCGAATATATTGCTTCCCCCTACTTATACCTCCCGAGGAGATCACGAATGTAAAATTAGAGAGATTAGAGCGCGCACGGAGGCTTTCAGACAGTCGTTCTTCCCCCGAACCATACGCGACTGGACCAGGAAAGGGAGGTAATGCCAGTGGCACGTTAAGTGCCCTCCGCCACACACCGTTGGGTGGCTTGCGGAGTATAAATGTAGATGTAGATGTAGATGTATACGAAGAGAATACAAGCGCCGCTCCTGCCAGCCTCAGGGACAGTAGAAGACGGACACTAGCAGAGAGGCCTAGATGAGCGGTGATGTTAACGATTAAAAAAAATCACTCCGTCCACAGGCCGCGAGTGGCCTACCGGGACCATCCGACCGCCGTGTCATCCTCGGTGGAGGATTCGGATAGGAGTGGTGCGGGGGCAGCACACCGCTTTCCCGGTCCTAAGATGGTATTCTCGACGGAAGCTGCTACTGTTCGGTCGAGTAGCTCCTCAATTGGCATCACGAGGCTGAGTGCACCCCGAAGAATGGCAGCAGCGCATGGCAGCCTGGATGGTCACCCATCCAAGTGCCGACCACGCCCGACAGCGCCTAACTTCGGTGATTTCACGGGAACCGGTGTATCCACTGCGACAAGGCCATTGCCGATATTAACGATAGCAGTGACTTATGACCGAGTGTGAATGCTTACATAGACATAGTAATTGGTGAACGATACTGACTTTCTGCATGTCGCCCATCGCTTCTGACAACACGTTGTAAATCCGTAGTTAAGTATTGTCAATCTTCCAAAATGAGATTTTCACTCTGCAGCAGAGTGTGCGCTGATATGAAACTTCCTGGCAGATTAAAACTGTGTGCCCGACCGAGACTCGAACTCGGGACCTTTGCCTTTCGCGGGCAAGTCCCGAGTTCGAGTCTCGGTCGGGCACACAGTTTTAATCTGCCAGGAAGTTTCATTGTCAATCTTCTTTATTATATTAAACATTTAATGTGATTTGCTTGAATTGTTATATAGCTATCCGAGAAAGCAGCATCCTTTAGGTACCCTATAAGAGACAAGAGGGTAAGACCCCACAACTGGATGCAGAAATATGTAGCTTAGGGGGAACTGTTCAATCACTGAAACCCACTCATTTTAACTGCCTACGCACAGTTATGACGCACAGTTTATGAAGCATGCTATGTTCCTCCCCAGGGTTCAAGCTATCTCCATTAAAAAATCGATACAGACGGTTGGTCGTGAAGATTTAACAGACGGTATTACTTTCGCATTTATAATATTAGTATGGATAAATAATTTTTTTCCGTGATCCAGTTTTGATCAAGTAAAGCCTACAATGTTCCCGAAGCTATGCTCAAGTTACCTGTGAAAATTTCATGAAAGAGAGTAGCATGTTGAAACAGACAAACTGACACAGGCCGGTTTTTAGATAAAACTTTAAATCACTATGTCTTCTTTCTCCGTGATCGGTGCCCCAAGTTGTGCTCAATTTTTCTGTGAAAACTCCGTGAAAATTCGTCTATTAGTTTTGGAGAAAAGTATTCGAACAGAGAAACAGACATGACAATCTTACAGATTGAATATTGATATACTCGCAGAATAGATGTAGAAGATATCCACCCAGCGATTGGCGCAGCAGAAAAAGTACAGACTGGTAGTCTGAGGGTCTGGAGTTGGGCCTCTATGCAGAAACACTACTTTCTTTTCAATTTTTACGTTACTTAAACTTGCAATAAACCAAACTAATGCTCAGTAGGGTAAACTCCCGTTTATCCGAAATGATCGGGACAGGGGAAATTTCGGATAAACCAAAGTCCCCTGTTTTCACGCGTGAAACACCCAGAATTGCGTCGATACCGCGAAATATTGCTTTGATATATTGAGGCAATATCGCATTCGAATACTCACGTGTTTTTGTATACCTACTGTAACGTCATCTGGTAGATATATAATACATATGTAATAAAATGGGAAACCTTAAAACATGTAAACGTTGGTTTGTTCAAAATCTTTCGTCTCGAAAAGTTCTTGACCGACTGCTTTGAAATTTTGGCAAAACGTTGAATTCGAATATGGACGTGTTTGTAGGTACATAATTCTGTCATGTGTGTATATTTTTAATACATGTAATATATACTGGCTGGTCCAGGCAGAGGTTCGAGTCCTCCCTCGGGCATGGGTGTGTGTGTGTTTGTCCTTAGGATAATTTAGGTTACGTAGTGTGTAAGCTTAGGGACTGATGACCTTAGCAGTTAAGTCCCATAAGATTTCACACACATTTGAACATTTTTTGTAATATATAAATATATGTATGTAATGTGTAAAGAGAAAACATTATTACCAAAAATCTGAAAACATACCCTTTTGAAGTACTTCAAATTTTTACACGTTACTGTAATAAAGGTCTAGAAGTATACGGACCATATTCTTTATATATATATATATATATATATATGCCACAAATACAATTTCCCTGTTCACTAACAAAGTTTCACTGATATATATAAAGAATATGGTCCGTATGCTTCTAGACCTTTATTACAGTAACGTGTAAAAATATATATATATATATATATATATATATATATATATATATATATATATATAAGTGAAACTTTGTTAGTGAACAGGGAAGTTGTATTTGTGGCATAGTGGTTTATGATTAGAATACCACTAAGAATCTGGCTTTGTAATAATAATAAACTAGGCTCAAGGTCAGAGAGTGTGTGGGGGTGAAGAGGAGATGGACAGAAGGTGGGAGGAAATGGCTATATGAAATGGCAAGGAGGAAATGGACAGAGAGAAGAGAGAGAGGGGAGGAGAAGATAGAAGGGAGATGATGATTGATTGCGAAGGGGAGAAAGGGGGACAGGAAGAGATGGAGAGAGGGAGGGGAAGGAGAAGATGGACAGAGAGAGGGGGAAAGAAGAGATAGAAAGAGAGGGGGGATGGAAGGAGACAGAGAAAGGGAGGGGGAGGAGAAGATGGACAGAGAGAGAGGGAGAGGATGGGTGAAAGAGGTTGAAGGCGGAGGAGATGGAGAAAGAGAGGGAGAGAAGGAGATTAGGAATTATATCCAATTCATAAGCATATTTGAAACGTGTGCTTTTTCTTTTCTGTTTTTCCGTTTACTCAGAGTGAGTCACAGCAAAGTGTGTCTGGGTACAGCCAGTCACCTGTAAATTTCATCATACATTCTTCCTGATTCAGTGTACGCACACAGTACATAAAGTTTCGTTTTTCGCAGTCTTTCATGGTGGTGCAGTTTTTATGGCCAGTAGTGTATTTTAAGAGCAAGAGTTCCTTGTACCAAACCACAGAGTAACTATCCCTGAACAGTCTGTAAAACGCTGTCAGTACAGGTCCCCATTACACACACGCACACAGCGTGTGGCTGTTCACTCACCTCGTCCTCCGCCCACAACACGTAGCACACGCCGTACAGCACCCACAGGACGACCGGCAGCTGCAGCACAAGGATGCGCAGCTTCATCATCGCACTCCTGAAACAACGGCCCACAGCTGTGAGTTCCACACGAGTGTACCGGGGTCAGCAAGGGCCGGCAACCTATGGGTCAGCATTAGAACAGCCTGCTCGGTGCGATTTCTAACTTCGTACGCTTTTCTTTCTTCCTGAAGACTGGGAAGAGGTGGGCAAACTCGTTCATCCTTGGGAACTAGTTCACTGTTGATCGTTCTTTTTTGGGAACCGTTCATTTTTACATGTTCACCGTTCACCATTCATTTGTGCTTGGTATATGGTTCTTACGAAAAACTGAAAACTAGTAGTGTAGGTGACTGAAGGATGAAGGGCACCAAGAGAGGGCACTTGCCTCCCTCCTGGTGTATAGAGTTTTTATTCATTACAGATTTCTTACACACTTTTAGAAGTAATTTATGTGATTCTGCAGAACCTCTCGTTTAGCCAACTGTAGCGTTGTGTGGCTGATCGCAGGGCAATAATATAGGGTGGCGCACGGAAAACCGGCTCGGAGTACAGGCTGCTCGCCAATTACGGACGATGTGTTGCCCGTTACGAGCAGATACAACAATCAGACAAACACGTAATAATTAGGCAGTGAAGAAATAACAAGCTAATGCAAGCAACAATTGCGAAACAATCGATGACGATGTGTAGAGAGCTGGAGAAGAGAACATGAAAATCTCACGCGACGCGCATGGGCTATAGTTCATGTTGTCTTGTAAACCTGTTGGTGGCTGTTTCCCAACTTAGTAGACCACAAATCTCTTGTATAAAATTCTTCATTTCGACTTCCACTACATAGCTATGCTACGTTGTAAACAATAATCATTTACATCCTATATATACTTCACGCTGTCTCTGAGTTCGTAGGCGAAGTAGAAACTTTATGGAAGCATAAAATAAAATGTGGTTTTCTCATCATACCTGCGTAACACGCTTAGTAAAAATTAGGTTTTTCTGTTGCATTATTAAAGGTAATGCAGTGATAATAATAATAATAAAGTTCGCGGTAATAAAGTTTTTGGTTTGAAAGCTCCTTCTGAACAAATGTTTCTGGGATAATAAGTAAATACGATTTTATGGCAATCTATGTCTTTTCAAATGGAGTCGATGAAACCAAAAAATATATAAATAACAAAAAAAACTTGCCTTGTTATAAGTATGTCTTCTGCTGTTCATCGATATAATGAAATGAACTGATATGCCCTTTTGTTACTTGAAAAGACGTACCTATTAGATACAACGTAATTTTTGTGTAACTTGCGTAACTATAAAATACTTGAAACTTCCTGGCAGATTAAAACTGTGCGCCCGACCGAGACTCGAACTCGGGACCTTTGCCTTTCGCGGGCAAGTGCTCTACCATCTGAGCTACCAAAGCACGACTCACGGCCGGTACTCACAGCTTTACTTCTGCCAGTACCTCGTCTCCTACTTTCCAAACTTCTCATTCTATAAAATACTTCTTGATTACCGGTCGTGGACGCTGAATAGCCAGAACCAAGTGCAAGAACAGTTTGGAACACATGTAAAATGGACGAGCGCAGTGAACGAAACGAACAACTGGATACTAAACTAACTAGGAGCAGTCGGCAGTGGAACTGAGACAGGCGGTCACGCGAAGAACGACGAGTGCGGCTGAGGGAGACCGAGACTGACAAGGGGACGCCGCCAATTTTGAAATTCAGACTCGATTCATACTGCGCATAATAAAAGCTCATGGCCAGACGTGTAATGTGGCAAAGCACCAAGATGCATTTCTCAGCCGTTGTCGAGAAAATCGACAGTTAAAATAAACCGTTGCGGTGAAATACTCTCTACTATTAATGATTTTCTACAGCGTCGTGGCGCAGCGGTAAGAGCTCGGGTTCGTAATCCGAATGTCGCCGGATCGAATCTCGCACCATGGAGCATTTTTTTTATTAGTGGTTTTTTGTATTTAATATATACAAGGTGTTTCAAAAATGACCGGTATATTTGAAACGGCAATAAAAACTAAACGAGCAGCGATAGAATTACACCGTTTGTTGCAATATGCTTGGGACAACAGTACATTTTCAGGCGGACAAACTTTCATAATTACAGTAGTTACAATTTTCAACAACAGATGGCGCTGCAAGTGATGTGAAAGATATAGAAGACAACGCAGTCTGTGGGTGCGCCATTCTGTACGTCGTCTTTCTGCTGTAAGCGTGTGCTGTTCACAACGTGCAAGTGTGCTGTAGACAACATGGTTTATTCCTTAGAACAGAGGATTTTTCTGGTGTTGGAATTCCACCGCCTAGAACACAGTGTTGTTGCAACAAGACTAAGTTTTCAACAGAGGTTTAATGTAACCAAAGGACCGAAAAGCGATACAATAAAGGATCTGTTTGAAAAATTTCAACGGACTGGAAACGTGACGGATGAACGTGCTGGAAAGGTAGGGCGACCGCGTACGGCAACCACAGAGGACAACGCGCAGCTAGTGCAGCAAGTGATCCAACAGCGGCCTCGGGTTTCCGTTCGCCGTGTTGCAGCTGCGGTCCAAATGACGCCAACGTCCACGTATCGTCTCATGCGCCAGAGTTTACACCTCTATCCATACAAAATTCAAATGCGGCAACCCCTCAGCGCCGCTACCATTGCTGCACGAGAGACATTCGCTAACGATATAGTGCACAGGATTGATGACGGCGATATGCATGTGGGCAGCATTTGGTTTACTGACGAAGCTTATTTTTACCTGGACGGCTTCGTCAATAAACAGAACTGGCGCATATGGGGAACCGAAAAGACACTGCGAACACCTCGTGGTTTATACAAGATGGTGCCAGGCCACATCGCACGGCCGACGTCTTTAATTTCCTGAATGAATATTTCGATGATCGTGTGATTGCTTTGGGCTATCCGAATCATACAGGAGGCGGCGTGGATTGGCCTCCCTATTCGCCAGACATGAACCCCTGTGGCTTCTTTCTGTGGGGACACTTGAAAGACCAGGTGTACCGCCAGAATCCAGACACAATTGAACAGCTGAAGCAGTACATCTCATCTGCATGTGAAGCCATTCCGCCAGACACGTTGTCAAAGGTTTCGGGTAATTTCATTCAGAGACTACGCCATATTATTGCTACGCATGGTGGATATGTGGAAAATATCGTACTATAGAGTTTCCCAGACCGCAGCGCCATCTGTTGTTGACAATTGTAACTACTGTAATTTCGAAAGTTTGTCTGCCTGAAAATGTACTGTTGTCCCAAGCATATTGCAACAAACCGTGTATTTCTATCGCTCCTCGTTTAGTTTTTATCGCCGTATCAAATATACCGGTCATTTTTGAAACACCCTGTATATATATACACTCCTGGAAATTGAAATAAGAACACCGTGAATTCATTGTCCCAGGAAGGGGAAACTTTATTGACACATTCCTGGGGTCAGATACATCACATGATCAACTGACAGAACCATAGGCACATAGACACAGGCAACAGAGCATGCACAATGTCGGCACTAGTACAGTGTATATCCACCATTCACAGCAATGCAGGCTGCTATTCTCCCATGGAGACGATCGTAGAGATGCTGGATGTAGTCCTGTGGAACGGCTTGCCATGCCATTTCCACCTGGCGCCTCAGTTGGACCAGCGTTCGTGCTGGACGTGCAGACCGCGTGAGACGACGCTTCATCCAGTCCCAAACATGCTCAATGTGGGACAGATCCGGACATCTTGCTGGCCAGGGTAGTTGACTTACACCTTCTAGAGCACGTTGGGTGGCACGGGATACATGCGGACGTGCATTGTCCTGTTGTAACAGCAAGTTCCCTTGCCGGTCTAGGAATGGCAGAACGATGGGTTCGATGACGGTTTGGATGTACCGTGCACTATTCAGTGTCCCCTCGACGATCACCAGTGGTGTACGGCCAGTGAAGGAGATCGCTCCCCACACCATGATGCCGGGTGTTGGCCCTGTGTGCCTCGGTCGTATGCAGTCCTGATTGTGGCGCTCACCTGCACGGCGCCAAACACGCATACGACCATCATTGGCACCAAGGCAGAAGCGACTCTCATCGCTGAAGACGACACGTCTCCATTCGTCCCTCCATTCACGCCTGTCGCGACACCACTGGAGGCGGGCTGCACGATGTTGGGGCGTGAGCGGAAGACGGCCTAACGGTGTGCGGGACCGTAGCCCAGCTTCATGGAGACGGTTGCGAATGGTCCTCGCCGATACCCCAGGAGCAACAGTGTCCCTAATTTGCTGGGAAGTGGCGGTGCAGTCCCCTACGGCACTGCGTAGGATCCTACGGTCTTGGCGTGCATCCGTGCGTCGCTGCGGTCCGGTCCCAGGTCGACGGGCACGTGCACCTTCCGCCGACCACTGGCGACAACATCGATGTACTGTGGAGACCTCACGCCCCACGTGTTGAGCAATTCGGCGGTACGTCCACCCGGCCTCCCGCATGCTCACTATACGCCCTCGCTCAAAGTCCGTCAACTGCACATACGGTTCACGTCCACGATGTCGCGGCATGCTACCAGTTTTAAAGACTGCAATGGAGCTCCGTATGCCACGGCAAACTGGCTGACACTGACGGCGGCGGTGCACAAATGCTGCTCAGCTAGCGCCATTCGACGGCCAACACCGCGGTTCCTGGTGTGTCCGCTGTGCCGTGCGTGTGATCATTGCTTGTACAGCCCTCTCGCAGTGTCCGGAGCAAGTATGGTGGGTCTGACACACCGGTGTCAATGTGTTCTTTTTTCCATTTCCAGGAGTGTATATATAAACTATTATTGAATTGCTTATGCATGTTGGTGAGGGCGGATCGCTCTCCAATTGTACCGCCTCCATTTTTCCGTTTTATTTAACAGGGTGTACCAAAGCTCTCACGCCCGCACTGATTTTCGACGGTGTTATAACTTGCGCTAGGGACCGCATCTACCTTCTTTCGAAGTTAGCAGGCAACTACGCTGTTATGCGGCGGCTCGTTTCGGCCCATTCAACATCCGTCCTTCAAGTGTAACGAGCGAGTAACGGAGTTAATATTTCATACCTGCCACAGCAAATTTGTGTTCGTGGGATTTTCTATTCTAACTCGAACGTTTGACTTACGATATACGTATTCGTTTCGGAATATCGTCTCTATGTCTTCCGTTAACTATACGTGGTTAACATAATGAAGACAATTAATAACATTTGTGAAATACAACTTTGTTTGCGGAAAACATAATGATGTTCGAAGACGCCAGTTTTTCCACGACAAACGACTTTGAACAACTTAGTATATGCATAATTGTTGCATCTGATTGCCGGGAATTATATATATATATATATATATATATATATATATATATATACAGGGTTTTTCAAAAATGACCGGTATATTTGAAACGGCAATAAAAACTAAACGAGCAGCGATAGAAATACACCGTTTGTTGCAATATGCTTGGGACAACAGTACATTTTCAGGCAGACAAACTTTCGAAATTACAGTAGTTACAATTTTCAACAACAGATGGCGCTGCGGTCTGGGAAACTCTATAGTACGATATTTTCCACATATCCACCATGCGTAGCAATAATATGGCGTAGTCTCTGAATGAAATTACCCGAAACCTTTGACAACGTGTCTGGCGGAATGGCTTCACATGCAGATGAGATGTACTGCTTCAGCTGTTCAATTGTTTCTGGATTCTGGCGGTACACCTGGTCTTTCAAGTGTCCCCACAGAAAGAAGTCACAGGGGTTCATGTCTGGCGAATAGGGAGGCCAATCCACGCCGCCTCCTGTATGTTTCGGATAGCCCAAAGCAATCACACGATCATCGAAATATTCATTCAGGAAATTAAAGACGTCGGCCGTGCGATGTGGTCGGGCACCATCTTGCATAAACCACGAGGTGTTCGCAGTGTCGTCTAAGGCAGTTTGTACCGCCACAAATTCACGAAGAATGTCCAGATAGCGTGATGCAGTAATCGTTTCGGATCTGAAAAATGGGCCATTGATTCCTTTGGAAGAAATGGCGGCCCAGACCAGTACTTTTTGAGGATGCAGGGACGATGGGACTGCAACATGGGGCTTTTTGGTCCCCTATATGCGCCAGTTCTGTTTATTGACGAAGCCGTCCAGGTAAAAATAAGCTTTGTCAGTAAACCAAATGCTGCCCACATGCATATCGCCGTCATCAATCCTGTGCACTGTATCGTTAGCGAATGTCTCTCGTGCAGCAATGGTAGCGGCGCTGAGGGGTTGCCGCATTTGAATTTTGTATGGATAGAGGTGTAAACTCTGGCGCATGAGACGATATGTGGACGTTGGCGTCATTTGGACCGCAGCTGCAACACGGCGAACGGAAACCCGAGGCCGCTGTTGGATCACCTGCTGCACTAGCTGCGCGTTGCCCTCTGTGGTTGCCATACGCAGTCGCCCTACCTTTCCAGCACGTTCATCCGTCATGTTCCCAGTCCGTTGAAATTTTTCAAACAGATCCTTTATTGTATCGCTTTTCGGTCCTTTGGTTACATTAAACCTCCGTTGAAAACTTCGTCTTGTTGCAACAACACTGTGTTCTAGACGGTGGAATTCCAACACCAGAAAAATCCTCTGTTCTAAGGAATAAACCATGTTGTCTACAGCACACTTGCACGTTGTGAACAGCACACGCTTACAGCAGAAAGACGATGTACAGAATGGCGCACCCACAGACTGCGTTGTCTTCTATATCTTTCACATCACTTGCAGCGCCATCTGTTGTTGAAAATTGTAACTACTGTAATTTCGAAAGTTTGTTCGCCTGAAAATGTACTGTTGTCCCAAGCATATTGCAACAAACGGTGTAATTCTATCGCTGCTCGTTTAGTTTTTATTGTCGTTTCAAATATACCGGTAATTTTTGAAACACCCTATATATATATATATATATATATATATATATATATATATATATATATTGTATTTGTTTTTTGTAATTCAAATGTGTGTACACACACACACACACACACACACACACACATATATATATATATATATATATATATATATATATATATATATATACAGGGTGTTTCAAAAATTACCGGTATATTTGAAACAGCAATAAAAACTAAACGAGCAGCGATAGAATTATATATATATATATATATATATATATATATATATATATATATATATATGTATATATATATATATATGTGTGTGTGTGTGTGTGTGTGTGTGTGTGTGTGTGTACACACATTTGAATTACAAAAAACAAATACAAAAAAAAAAGGTTGCATGGTGGGAGATTCGATCCGGTGACTTTTGGGTTACGAACCCGTGCGCTTACCGCTGCGCCACGACGCTGTAGAAAATCATCAATCGTAGAGAGTATTTCACCGCAACGGTTTATTTTAACTGTCGATTTACTCGACAACGGCTGAGACGTGCATCTTGGTGCTTTGCCACATTACACGTCTGGCCATGAGCTTTTATTATGCGCAGTATGAATCGAATCTGAATTTCACAATTGGCGGCCTCCCCTTGTGAGACGAGCACGCGACCGAGGCTGGAACGAGAACTGCCGAAGTGACCGCAGTGACCGAAGTGAACTAGTGAACTATGAACCGATCGTTCTTCGTTCCCGGGAACTATAAATAGACCGCCGCGACCGAAGTGAACTATGAACCGATCGTCCCTTGGATTTCGTTCCTCGGTCCTTTCGTTCACCCTGGTGAACCGTTCCTTTTGCACCCGTTCGTTCGCGACCTACCGATCTCTAGTACGGACCTGGTGAGCGGCACGGGCGTGCAGAGGCGTCGGCAGCATGGCAGGCAGCAGCAGGGTCCCGTGCTCAGCCGGATGCAGGCGCCGCGCAGCTTGCGCGAGACGCCCTCCTGCTCGTAGTAGGCGGCCAGCAGGCAGAACATCTGGTACACGCAGATGGTGAACAGGTCCTGCACCAGCGCCTCCATCAGGAAGTACGTGCGCGGGATCAGCACCGAGATGTACGACGCCACAGCCGCCACCTGTCGACACGAGGCGAAATGTAAGGATGCAGAGTCTCGCGGCAGTAGCACTGCATAAATTACGTGAGCTTTCGGCCGAGCACTTTGGCCATTGTCAAGTGGTCCGACTGCCAGTGGGCTGCTGGTATGCCTTTACATATACTGTCTGATGGCTGTGATGTCACAGGTGCTTGTGACATCGCCATATATGGCCATACATGGACACGGCATTTGATGTTGTAACACGCCCGGGGGTACAAATAGCGGGGGTCCCTTAATTGGTGACGGCCAGTGTAGCCGAGTGGTTCTAGGGGCTTCAGTCTGGAACTGCGCGAAGGCTGCGGTCGAAGGTTCGAATCCTGCCTTCGGCATGGATGTGTGTGATGTCCTTAGGCTAGATAGGTTTAAGTAGTTCTAAGTTCTATGGGACTGATGACCTCTGATGTCGTCCCATAGTGCTCAGAGCCATTTGAACCATTTGAACCTTAATTACATTACTGGCCATTAAAACTGCTACACCAAGAAGAAATGCAGATGATAAACCGGTAATCATAGGACAAATATATTATACTAGAACTGACATGTGATTACATTTTTACGCAATTTGGGTGCATGGATCCTGAGAAATCAGTACCCAGAACAACCAACTCTGGCCGTAATAACGGGCTTGATACGCCTGGGCATTGAGTCAAACAGAGTTTGGATGGCATGTACAGGTACAGCTGCCCATGCAGCTTCAACACGATACCACAGTTCATCAAGAGTAGTGACTGGCGTATTGTGACGAGCCAGTTGCTCGGCCACCATTGACCAAACGTTTTCAATTGGTGAGAGATCTGCAGAATGTGCTGGCCAGGGCAGCCGTCGAACATTTTCTGTATCCGGAAGGCTCGTACAGGACCTGCAACATGCGGCCGTGCATTATCCTGCTGAAATGTAGGGTTTCGCAGGGATCGAATGAAGGGTAGAGCCACGGGTCGTAACACATCTGAAATGTAACGTCCACTGTTCAAAGTGCCGTCAGTGCGAACAAGAGGTGACCGAGACGTGTAACCAATGGCACTCCATACCATCACGCCGGGTGACAAGCCAGTATGGCGATGACGAATACACGCTTCTAATGTCCGTTCACCGCGATGTCGCCAAATACGGATGCGACCATCGTGATGCTGTAAACATAATCTGGATTCGTCCGAAAAAATGACGATTTGCCATTCGTACACTAAGGTTCGTCGATGAGTAGGCAGAAAACATCTTCCGAGATTGTCCTAAATGCTTTCTCCGAAAATTATTTCGAGCAGTTAGCCCACGAACATACGCGAATTGTAAATGGTTGCGAAAACACACTTGACCTATTAGCCACAAACAATCCAGAGCTAATAGAGAGCATCATGACTGATACAGGGATTGGTGATCACAAGGTCGTTGTAGCTAGGCTCAATACCGTTTCTTCCAAATCCACCAGAAACAAACGCAAAATAATTTTATTTAAAAAAGCGGACAAAGTGTCACTAGAAGCCTTCCTAAGAGACAATCTCCACTCCTTCCGAACTGACTATGCAAATGTAGACGAGATGTGGCTCAAATTCAAAGATATAGTAGCAACAGCAATTGAGAGATTCATACCTCATAAATTGGTAAGAGATGGAACTGATCCCCATGGTACACAAAACAGGTCCGAACGCTGTTGCAGAGGCAACGGAAAAAGCAAGCCGAATTTCAGAAGAACGCGAAATCCCGAAGATTGGCTAAAATTTACAAACGCGCGAAATTTGGCACGGACTTCAATGCGAGATGCCTTTAATGGGTTCCACAACGAAACATTGTCTCGAAATTTGGTAGAAAATCCGAAGAAATTCTGGTCGTATGTAAAGTACACAAGCGGCAAGACGCAGTCAATACCTTCGCTGCGCAGTGCCGATGGTACTGTTACCGACGACTGTGCCGCTAAAGCGGAGTTATTGAACGCAGTTTTCCGAAATTCCTTCACCGGGGAAGACGAATGGAATATTCCAGAATTTGAAACACGAACAGCTGCTAGCATGAGTTTCTTAGAAGTAGATACCTTAGGGGTTGCAAAGCAACTCCAATCGCTTGATACGGCAAGTCTTCAGGTCCAGATTGTATACCGATTAGGTTCCTTTCAGATTACGCCGATACAATAGCTCCCTACTTAGCAATCATACACAACCGCTCGCTCACCGATAGATCTGTACCTACAGATTGGAAAATTGCGCAGGTCGCACCAGTGTTTAAGAAGGGTGGTAGGAGTAATCCATCGAACTACAGACCTATATCATTGACGTCGGTTTGCAGTAGGGTTTGGAGCATATATTGTATTCAAACGTTATGAATCACCTCGAAGGGAACGATCTATTGATACGAAAAGAGCATGGTTTCAGAAAACATCGTTCTTGTGCAACGCAGCTAGCTCTTTATTCGCATGAACTAATGGCCGCTACCGACAGGGGATCTCAAGTTGATTCCGTATTTCTAGATTTCCGGAGAGCTTTTGACACCGTTCCTCGCAAGCGACTTCTAATCAAGCTGCGGGCCTGCGACTGGATTCGTGATTTCCTGTCTGTAAGGTCGCAGTTCGTAGTAATAGACGGCAAATCATCGAGTAAAATTGAAGGGAAGCGTCCTGGGACCTCCGCTGTTCCTGATCTATATAAATGACCTGGGTGACAATCTGAGCAGTTCTGTTATGTTGTTCACAGATGATGCTGTAATTTACCGTCTAGTAAGGTCATCCGAGGACCAGTATCAGTTGCAAAGCAATTTAGAAAAGATTGCTGTATGGCGTGGCAGGTGGCAGTTGACGCTAAATAACGAAAAGTATGAGGTGATCCACATGAGTTCCAAAATAAATCCGTTGGAATTAGATTACTCGATAAATAGTACAATTCTCAAGGCTGTCAATTCAACTAAGTACCTGGGTGTTAAAATTACGAACAACTTCAGTTGGAAAGACCACATAGATAATATTGTGGGGAAGGCGAGCCAAAGGTTGCGTTTCATTGGCAGGACACTTAGAAGATGCAACAAGTCCACTAAAGAGACAGCTTGCACTACACTCGTTCGTCCTCTGTTAGAATATTGCTGCGGGGTTTGGGATCCTTACCATGTGGGATTGACGGAGGACATCGAAAGGGTGCAAAAAAAGGCATCTCGTTTTGTATTATCACGTAATAGGGGAGAGAGTGTGGCAGATATGATACGCGAGTTGGGATGGAAGTCATTAAAACAAAGACGTTTTTCGTCACGGCGAGATCTATTTACGAAATTTCAGTCACCAACTTTCTCTTCCGAATGCGAAAATATTTTGCTGAGCCCAACCTACATAGGTAGGAATGATCACCAAAATAGAATAAGAGAAATCAGAGCTCGAACAGAAAGGTTTAGGCGTTCGTTTTTCCCGCGCGCTGTTCGGGAGTGGAATGGTAGAGAGATAGTATGATTGTGGTTCGATGAACCCTCTGCTAAGCACTTGAATGTGACTTGCAGAGTAATCATGTAGATGTAGATCGCAGGCGCTCCTGTCTGTGATGCAGCGTCAAGGGTAACCGCAGCCGTGGTCTCCGAGCTGATGGTCCATGCTGCTGCAAACGTCGTCGAACTGTTCGTGCACATGGTTGTTGTCTTGCAAACGTCCCCATCTGTTGACTCAGGGATCGTGGCTGCACGATCCGTTACAGCCTTGCAGATAAGATACCTGTCATCTCGACTGTTAGTGATACGAGGTTCTAATAAAACCCCATGTCATTCCAAGCATGTGTGTCAATTTGTACCTCTCTATCTACACTCCTGGAAATGGAAAAAAGAACACATTGACACCGGTGTGTCAGACCAACCATACTTGCTCCGGACACTGCGAGAGGGCTGTACAAGCAATGATCACACGCACGGCACAGCGGACACACCAGGAACCGCGGTGTTGGCCGTCGAATGGCGCTTGCTGCGCAGCATTTGTGCACCGCCGCCGTCAGTGTCAGCCAGTTTGCCGTGGCATACGGAGCTCCATCGCAGTCTTTAACACTGGTAGCATGCCGCGACAGCGTGGACGTGAACCGTATGTGCAGTTGACGGACTTTGAGCGAGGGCGTATAGTGGGCATGCGGGAGGCTGGGTGGACGTACCGCCGAATTGCTCAACACGTGGGGCGTGAGGTCTCCACAGTACATCGATGTTGTCGCCAGTGGTCGGCGGAAGGTGCACGTGCCCGTCGACCTGGGACCGGACCGCAGCGCCGCACGGATGCACGCCAAGACCGTAGGATCCTACGCAGTGCCGTAGGGGACCGCACCGCCACTTCCCAGCAAATTAGGGACACTGTTGCTCCTGGGGTATCGGCGAGGACCATTCGCAACCGTCTCCATGAAGCTGGGCTAAGGTTCCGCACACCGTTAGGCCGTCTTCCGCTCACGCCCCAACATCGTGCAGCCCGCCTCCAGTGGTGTCGCGACAGGCGTGAATGGAGGGACGAATGGAGACGTGTCGTCTTCAGCGATGAGAGTCGCTTCTGCCTTGGTGCCAATGATGGTCGTATGCGTGTTTGGCGCCGTGCAGGTGAGCGCCACAATCAGGACTGCATACGACCGAGGCACACAGGGCCAACACCCGGCATCATGGTGTGGGGAGCGATCTCCTACACTGGCCGTACACGACTGGTGATCGTCGAGGGGACACTGAATAGTGCACGGTACATCCAAACCGTCATCGAACCCATCGTTCTACCATTCCTAGACCGGCAAGGGAACTTGCTGTTCCAACAGGACAATGCACGTCCGCATGTATCCCGTGCCACCCAACGTGCTCTAGAAGGTGTAAGTCAACTACCCTGGCCAGCAAGATCTCCGGATCTGTCCCCCATTGAGCATGTTTGGGACTGGATGAAGCGTCGTCTCACGCGGTCTGCACGTCCAGCACGAACGCTGGTCCAACTGAGGCGCCAGGTGGAAATGGCATGGCAAGCCGTTCCACAGGACTACATCCAGCATCTCTACGATCGTCTCCATGGGAGAATAGCAGCCTGCATTGCTGCGAAAGGTGGATATACACTGTACTAGTGCCGACATTGTGCATGCTCTGTTGCCTGTGTCTATGTGCCTGTGGTTCTGTCAGTGTGATCATGTGATGTATCTGACCCCAAGAATGTGTCAATAAAGTTTCCTCTTCCTGGGACAATGAATTCACGGTGTTCTTATTTCAATTTCCAGGAGTGTACATTATTCCGCGATTTATTCAGTTTTCAAATTTATACTGACTTTTTGGTCACCCGATAGATAAGGAACAGGAGAGGGCCCGTAACGCTACCTCGGAAAACGTCAGAAATCACTTCTGTTTTACTCGATAACTTTCCGTCAGCTACTACGAACTGTGACCTCTGACAGGAAATCACAAATCCAGTCACATTACTGAGACGATATCCCATAAGCACGCAATTTCCCTACAAGCCACTTGTGAGGTACAGTGTCAAAAGTCTTCCGGAAATCTAGAAATGCAGAATCAATGTAAAATCTTTGGTCAATAGCACTCAACACTTCGTGTGTGTAAAGAGCTAGTTGTGTTTCAAAAGAACGACATTTTCTAAATCTGTGTTGAATGTGTGCCAATAGACCGAACGCAATATATGTCCCAAAATCATGCTGCATATCAAAGTTAATGATATGGGCGTGTAATTTAGTGGATTACTCCTACTACCTTTCTTCAATATTGGTCTGACTTGTGCAAATTTCTAGTCTTTCGGTACGCTTCTTCCGTCGAGTGAGCGGTTGTATATGATTGTTAACTATGGAGCTACTGCATCACTTTACTCTGAAAGGAACCTAATTTGTACACAGTCTGGACCGGAAGACTTAGTGTTATTAAGTGATTTAAGTTGCTTCTTGTGGACCTCAGGTTGTGCCTAAACGCCGCATCCATTTCTCCATCACAACAAGGCTTGTGCAGTTAGTAGTCGTGTCCGCCTTTCTTTTTTTGCAGTTCACATTCTATGGGAATGTACCCTCTCAATTCTCATATCTCTCCAACTCCTGGAATCATGGTATGGAGCCAGAAAGATCGTCGTCTGTCTTTCGTCGGATCCTCTGGTCACGCCCCTTGCCCCAGTTCCTTAATGGTCGCTCAGGCGCAACGTAGGAGGGACACTGCATTTCAAAAACATAATGCTAAGGTGATGATTCTGCTTAGCACATAGGCTGGAAGACACGGTCATAGGCATAGAGTGTGGAAACTTGAGTTGCACTCAGAAATTTTAGATTAACAACAAAAATTCCTGATACATCCTATACTGTGAGGTGGCGTCCACATCATGATGGAAGGTATCATATGGCATTATTGTCTGGGACTCCATCTAGGTGCAAGTCTTTCTATTTGTCCCTGAATCAGAGACTTACGTGTCTTTATGATGAAGATCAAATGAAATTATTAGGATACAAAGAAATTCAAGACACTAGATACCAGTGGGCATTGACTTACATCAATGGGGCAAGTTGAAAATTTGTGCCAGACTGGGCTTCGAACCCTGGTCTCCTGCTTGCTAAGCAGATGTTCTGGCCACTACACTATCCAGACACAGTGGTCACCACAACTTATGCCCGCTCAGCCACCGTCGTCGCAACTGCAATGATATCGCTTCGACGTTTCCTCCTTCGGCAGCGGAGCTGATCTCACAAGTGTGTATATATATTGTCCCGGCTAGTTGAGAGCCATTCCCTGCCGTGTGGGTTGGGCATAAAACATCTTTGAATCACGTTGTGAATCTAATTGTGTGAACTAGCACTTGAAAATTGATCTCGTTTTTTATTTCCAGGGATATTTCGTATACTTTCAACTACGACGGATCCAAAGAAAGTGATTTTATTTATTACTCGGGTGTTACATATCAATCGGGTGCCAATCCATTTTTTTAAATTTTTGTTCCCCTAATAATTTGATTTAGTTGCCAAATGGTTCAAGTGGCTCTAAGCAATATGGGACTTAACATGTGAGGTCATCAGTCCCCTCGACTTAGAACTACTTAACCTAATTAACTAAGGACATCACACACATCCATGCCCGAGGCAGGATTCGAACCTGCGATCGTAGCAGCAGCGCGGTTCAGAACTGAAGCGCCTAGAACCGCTCGGCCACAACGGCCGGCGATTTAGTTAACTTCGTAGTCAATATGCCTACGATAAATCCTATTATCAGTTTGTAACAGGTTGATCAGCTTTTCTCAATAACCCTTGAATGTTCACAGACATAATTGTCTATGTACTAGATGATTTTTGGGATTTAGAAAACACGGAGAAAGTCTCGTATGTATTCTGTTTTATTGACATACTTCAATTCTTAAATTGATGAGAGATGGCACTGGGGAATCAATGAAGAAAGAGTTGATCCTAGTGTGTATCGTACCACATTCCTTCGCGTTCCTATCACCAAAGATATGATTTCCATGAAACTGTCTTTTACTACTAATATCTGATAAATCATAAATATGTCTCCGGCTTTACAATGTCTAAGATTCTTAATTCTCCCGACACGATATTAATTATAAGTTCGAGTTCTTTCAATGTCTGTTCAGCACAAATTTAGCCTTTTCACAGGCACTATATCTCACGTCTCGTTTATTAGCAGAATAGCCTTGACAACGCTCGGCAAAGATATTAGTATGAGAAGGTCCAACTATTTTCCGTCCCAATATCTCAAAATAATCTACACTCCTGGAAATAGAAAAAAGAACACATTGACACCGGTGTGTCAGACCAACCATACTTGCTCCGGACACTGCGAGAGGGCTGTACAAGCAATGATCACACGCACGGCACAGCGGACACACCAGGAACCACGGTGTTGGCCGTCGAATGGCGCTAGCTGCGCAGCATTTGTGCACCGCCGCCGTCGGTGTCAGCCAGTTTGCCGTGGCATACGGAGCTCCATCGCAGTCTTTAACACTGGTAGCATGCCGCGACAGCGTGGACGTGAACCGTATGTGCAGTTGACGGACTTTCAGCGAGGGCGTATAGTGGGCATGCGGGAGGCCGGGTGGACGTACCGCCGAATTGCTCAACACGTGGGGCGTGAGGTCTCCACAGTACATCGATGTTGTCGCCAGTGGTCGGCGGAAGGTGCACGTGCCCGTCGACCTGGGACCGGACCGCAGCGACGCACGGATGCACGCCAAGACCGTAGGATCCTACGCAGTGCCGTAGGGGACCGCACCGCCACTTCCCAGCAAATTAGGGACACTGTTGCTCCTGGGGTATCGGCGAGGACCATTCGCAACCGTCTCCATGAAGCTGGGCTACGGTCCCGCACACCGTTAGGCCGTCTTCCGCTCACGCCCCAACATCGTGCAGCCCGCCTCCAGTGGTGTCGCGACAGGCGTGAATGGAGGGACGAATGGAGACGTGTCGTCTTCAGCGATGAGAGTCGCTTCTGCCTTGGTGCCAATGATGGTCGTATGCGTGTTTGGCGCCGTGCAGGTGAGCGCCACAATCAGAACTGCATACGACCGAGGCACACAGGGCCAACACCCGGCATCATGGTGTGGGGAGCGATCTCCTACACTGGCCGTACACCACTGGTGATCGTCGAGGGGACACTGAATAGTGCACAGTACATCCAAACCGTCATCGAACCCATCGTTCTACCATTCCTAGACCGGCAAGGGAACTTGCTGTTCCAACAGGACAATGCACGTCCGCATGTATCCCGTGCCACCCAACGTCCTCTAGAAGGTGTAAGTCAACTACCCTGGCCAGCCAGATCTCCGGATCTGTCCCCCATTGAGCATGTTTGGGACTGAATGAAGCGTCGTCTCACGCGGTCTGCACGTCCAGCACGAACGCTGGTCCAACTGAGGCGCCAGGTGGAAATGGCATGGCAAGCCGTTCCACAGGACTACATCCAGTATCTCTACGATCGTCTCCATGGGAGAATAGCAGCCTGCATTGCTGCGAAAGGTGGATATACACTGTACTAGTGCCGACATTGTGCATGCTCTGTTGCCTGTGTCTATGTGCCTGTGGTTCTGTCAGTGTGATCATGTGATGTATCTGACCCCAGGAATGTGTCAATAAAGTTTCCCCTTCCTGGGACAATGAATTCACGGTGTTCTTATTTCAATTTCCAGGAGTGTATTATTCACCACTCCAATGTCTAACCCAGTTATGAGAATGATATTTAATTAGGTTTATAATCCCTAGCTTCCGACTACCACGGAACACAGCGAACATGCACCATTGAAAACAAAGACTCAAGAGAGCTAACAATGCTGCGCATTGGTTTATATATTGTATTCAAAACAAAACGCAGCTCAGTTATGTTTTCCTTATATTCCCTTTGCACTACTTTGCGTTATTCTATTTTGAATATCTACTCTTTGTAAAATTTTAACTAACTATTTCTTCGAAAGAATACTACCGTTTTTTGGCTCTTGGATCATTTCGTATTACAGAATTTAATCTAATATTCGTTTCTGAATACCCACTCTCTAAAGGGCGGTCACAAACTGCATGTACTACCCTAGCACGCCTTCTGTCAGATCCAAATTCTCAACTTATACCACACACTACCAGTATAGCATTACCCTCATTACTTGCAGCTTCTGGCCAATTCCTGTAAGAGTCCGAGCTTGTTGTGCATCTACACCGAAGGGATGACTGGGTGTCATCGCTTTAATTAATTATACATGTGGTGCCTATTCTTTCAGACATGTCTGGAAGTACAGACATCACTGTGATCCTACAACCACTATGTATGGTACAAGTTTTCAACTTGCCCCATTCATATAAACCAGTGCTCATTGGCAGCTAACATCTTTCATCCCTTTGTGTCTTGATTCATAGTGGCTGCAGGATCAAAAATGTGGCTGTTCTTCTGGACATATCCAAAAGAACGGACATCGCATATATAATGAAATGTCTAATACGGGGTGTTCAAAAGGTCTCTCCGCAGTGCCGTATGATTGTTAGCCGCGCGTGCCGTATGCTGCAGTGAATATACCGAAATGAAACTCAGTGAAATACAAGTTATTAATTTATTAAATATTCATTATTACTTACAAATTTTCACATTAAATGTTGAAAGTATCCCCTATGTTTTTGAATACACAATTCAATTCGTCTAACCATGTTCCCAAACGGAAGCTGCAACATTTCTTCTGTAACAGAAGCAGTGAAATTGGATGTTGCAGTTTTCAAATTCATCGATGGATTTTCGCCGGTTTTTATAGACAGTTGCTTTCGCTGCACTCCAGAAGAAAAAGTCAGGAAGTGTTAGGTCAGGCGATCGTGGAGGCCAAACTCCCTGTGAAATCATACGATCACCAAAAGCATCAGCAAGCAGTGACATTGAAACGCGGGCTGTATGCTCGCTTGTACTATCTTGCTGAAAATAACCGTTCAGTATTTCACTTAACACAAGTTCTCCAGTGAATGGGTACAGAATATCACTGCAGTATCGTTGTGCGTTTATTGTTTCGTTGAAAAATGTGGGACCCACAATCCGACGTCCAGAAATTGCAATCCAAACTCCTATTTTTACAGAAGCAAGTGTATGCTCATGAATACACAAGGGATTTGCAGTACTCCGCATACGACAATTTTGCGAGTTCATGTACCCGGATAAATGAGACCACCACGCCTCATCACTGAAAACCGTTTCATTAAGAATATCCTTTCCATTTTGTTGAACGAAATTTTTGATTCATTGACAATAATGCAGTCTCTTTCCATGATCAGTATTTTTCAGTTCTCGCACGACTGTCACTTTGTATGGGAAAAGTTCTAATTCCTTCCTTATAGCTGTGTGGGCCGTTCCGACACTAACATCTATTTCCTGGGAGAGTTTTCTTACTGACTTGTCCGGACTCTTGGAAATTTTATCGGAAATATCGAGTAGTTTAACATCAGACAAAACGCTAGGACGACCACTTCTTGGTGGATGTGTCACTGAGCCCGTACTTCGAAATTTTTTAACCAAATCTCGCATAGTATCGCGACGTGGGAGTGTTGTCTTCGGGAAAACTGAATTAAATGTTTGACGAACTGAAACTATGTATTTTGGACACTTGTTCGACTAAAAACACACATTCTTCATGGTTAGCATTTCAACAGTGACAACAACGAAACAGACGAACAAAGGAACTAAATTTAAACGTCCACGTCAACACGTAACGACACACACCAACGATACTACTGACGCTGGCTGAGATAAACGAAACAATGGAATGTTGGGAGAGTTCACTTGAAGGGAAGTAACCCAGGCAGGCTAACAATCATACGGCACTGAGGAGAGACTTTCTGAACACCCCGTACAACACAATATCAGAGAGAAAAAAATTCTTACCCGTCCAGGAATCGGATTCGGGATCCCAAAATCGAGAGGCAATAACTTTGACCGCTGGTCCATAAAATGTTGACGACATTAAGGTATTGAGTGTAGACAGGGTGCAGCTACTCACTGGGTGTATGGTGAGCACGTAGCTGGTGGGCGACTTGAGTGTGGGTGCCGCCCTGGTGAGCACGTGCCACAAGCTCATGACGTAGACGGCGCACGTGGACAGGACCGCCACCGTGGAGACGGCGATGACCCACACCAGCACCGGACTCAGCTCTGCAAAGCAGGAAGGGGAACTTACAGGGTGTGCTCCAGCCCTCATAGTCTGTCAACAGTGGAATGCTTCTGAGAATTGCATTCAGGTGAAACATAGTTGTATGCTAAAGAGAAACTCATATACCATTGAAACTTATTGGCAGATTAAAACTGTGTGCCGGACCGAGACTCGAACTCGGGACCTTTGCCTTTCGTGGGCAAGTGCTCTACCAACTGAGCTACCCAAGCACGACTGTAAAGTTTGGAACGTAGGAGACGCGGTACTGGTAGAAGTAAAGCTGTGAGGACGGGGTGTGAGTCGTGCTTGGGTAGCTCAGTTGGTAGAGCACTTGCCCGCGAAAGGCAAAGGTCCCGAGTTCGAGTCTCGGTCTGGCACACAGTTTTAATCTTCCAGGAAGTTTCATATCAGTGCACACTCCGCTGCAGAGTGAAAATCTCATTCAGGAATCATATATCATTGTTGGCTGGGAGGCCCCAATGGGTTGTTCAGCCACCTAATAGGAAACTTCCTCTGTACACAAAGAGCCCTTTCCACAAGATATGGGAGGGCTATAGATGAGACAAAACGGTATGACCACTATTGCCGCATGATGGCGTTACGGGCTCGTGACACGACAAGGAAAGTACGAGGGCCATCCAAAAAGTAACAGACATTTTGGTCTGTCGCGGCGGTTGGCGGTGCTATAGCGGCCATCTTGGTGTTATAACGGTCCTACATTCAGTACGCAGTGGTAGCGGGTGGACTGCGTTTCCGCTTTTTTGCTTTTTGTGACATGTTAAAATGTGTGCTGCTACAGAAACTCCTGTCTCTTCTGACGTGCGGTTTGTGATTAGGTTTTTGTTGATAAAAAACTGAAAACCAGTTGAAACTCATCGCGAGCTTAGTGATGTGTACGGAAAAAGAATAATGAGTTAAAGCCGAGCGAGGCAGTGGTGCATTGATTTTAAAAATGGCCGTACCAGTGTTCACAATGAGGACCGTAGTGGTAGGTCTAGCCTTGTGACTGGCGGAATGGTAATAGAAATCAACGACAGAATTTGTGAGAATCGTCGTTTTACGATTACGGAGCTCACAACATCCTTCCCAAATTTCACTGAGTTTGCGCCTGACACTGTGGCAGGCAAGCTTGGTTACCAAAAAAATTGTGCTAGGTGGGTTCCCAAAATCCTAACGAAAGACCACAAAAATCAGATTGGCTGCAGCACTGACCTTCCTCGAAGATTACGAGAAAAATAGTAACAAAGTTATCGATCGGCCAGCCAGTGTGGCCGAGCAGTCCTAGGCGCTTCAGTCTGGAACCGAGCGACCGCTATGGTCGCAGGTTCGTATCCTACCTCGGGCATGGATGTGTGTGGTGTCATTAAGTTAGTTAGGTGTACGTAGTTCTAAGTTCTAGGGGACTGATGACCTCAGATGTTGAGTCCCATAGAGCTCAGAGCTGTTTGAACCATTTAGTTATCGATCGTATTGTTACTGGGGGTGATACTTGGGTGAAATCAAAAGGCAGTCAGTGGAGTGGGGACATACAAATTCTCCAAAGAAACCAAGGAAGTGTTTGCAAACGCTGTCAGCAAGAAAGATCATGGCTATTATGTTTTGAGACTCTAAAGAAGTGATTCTCGTTGATTTCCTTCAATGTGAGACAACAATTATCTCAGAAAAATATTGTCCATCACTGACAAAGTTAAGGCAGACGGTATAAAACAAGCGTCAGGGAAAACTTTGCGCAAAAATTTTCTTTTTTTCATGACAACGCACTGCAAACATGGTCAATCGTATACGAGAGCACCTACGAGGTTGTGGACGGCAGATGTTTCATCAGCCCAAATATGGCGCTGAGCGACTACCACTTCTTCTCAACAATCAAGACATGGCTCGCTACACGACGCTTTGATACTGGTGCCGAACTGTTTGCCAGTTAAAACCAGTGGTAGCAGTCGCAGGTGACAGATTTCTACAGATATGTTATTTAAAAACCTGTGCCCCAATATGATGAGTAGCTCAGTCTGAATGGTGATTATGTGGGGAAATGACTTAAGAATGTATCTTTAAAATGCATATAATAAAATGTGATTTTTCCATATTGTTAATTTTTTATTTCTACATCTTCATCGACATCTGCATCTACACTCATGCTCATAAATTAAGGATAAAGCTATACATGGTGAAACAATGCTCTGGTGGGTGGTTTGCGGGTTTAAATAAGCTCTGGGCACGACCATGCGGTGCATTTGACCAGCGGTCGTTGAACGGTGGCGCTGGCAGCAATCCACATACGCAGAGGTGTGTTGGTGCATGTCAGAGTACGGTTCAGCGAGTAATTGTATAGACGTTTTCAGACATGCTAATGGTGACTGTGTGTTCAAAATAGCTCAAAGAATACATATTGATGACGTTATGAGGAGGAGAATACTAGGGCGATTAGAGGCTGGTCAAATAAAGCAGGTCGTAGCATGGGCCGTCCGCGTGCCACAAAGCGTGATCTCAAGATTATGGCAACGATTCCAGCAGACGGGAAACGTGTCCAGGCGCTACAGTACGGGACGTCCACAGTGTACTACACCACAAGAAGGCCGATATCTAACCATCAGTGCCCTCAGACGGCCATGACTGCAGGCAGCCTTGCTCGGGACCTTACCGTAGCCACTGGAACAGGTGTCTCCAGATTCACAGTCTACAGACGACTGAACAGACTCGGTTTATTCGCCCGGAGACCTGCAAGGTGCATTCCACTGACCCCTGGTCACAGGAGAGCCTGTAAAGCCTGGTGTCAAGAACACAGTACATGCTCGTTGGAACAGTGGTCCCAAGTTATGTTCACAGACGAGTCCAGGTATAGTCTGAACAGTGATTCTCGCCGGGTTTTCATCCGGCATGAATCAGGAACCAGATACCAACCCCTTAATATCCTTTAAAGGAATTTTCTATGGAGGTCGTAGTTTGATGGTGTGGGGTGGGATTATGATTGGTGCACGTACACCCCTGCAGAGGAACTGTAACAGGTCAGGTGCATTGGGACGTCATTTTGCATCAGTATGTCCGCCTTTTCAGGGGTAGTGGATCCCACCTTCCTCCTGATGGATGATAATGCACGGCCCCGCCGAGCTGCCATCGTGGAGGAGTGCCTTGAAACAGAAGATATCAGGTAAATGGAGTGGTCTGCCTGTTCTCCACACCTAAACCCCATCGAGCACATGTCGGATACTCTCTGTCTATGTATC
Source organism: Schistocerca serialis cubense (assembly GCF_023864345.2). NCBI lineage: Eukaryota > Metazoa > Arthropoda > Insecta > Orthoptera > Acrididae > Schistocerca > Schistocerca serialis. Next base: position 89,153,937 of record NC_064649.1, on the reverse strand, counting down.
ACTGCACGTCTTCAAACCCTTAGGTCACTTCGGGAGCTCTGACAGGCACTGGTGAAAGAATGGGAGGCTATACCCCAGCAGCTGCTCGACCACCTGATCCAGAGTATGCCAACGCGTTGTGCGGCCTGTGTACGTGTGCATGGTGATCATATGCCATATTGATGTCGGGGTACATGCACAGGAAACAGTGGCGTTTTGTAGCACATGTGTTTCGAGACGGTTTTCTCAACTTATCACCAATACCATGGACTTACAGATCTGTGTCGTGTGTGTTCCCTATGCACCTATGCTATTAGCACCAGTTTTGTGTAGTGCCACATTGTGTGGCACCACATTCTGCAATTATCGTTAATTTATGAGCGTGAGTGTACATCTAAACTCTGCAAACCACCGTGAAGTGCATGGCAGAGGGTATGTCCCACTGTACCAATTATTAGGGTTTCTTACCATTCCATTCATGTATGGAGCATGGGAAGGGTGATAGTCTGAATGCCTCTATGTGTGCTCTAATTATTCTAATCGTGTCCTCATGACCCCTATGTGAGTGATACGAAAGAGGTTGTAGTATATTCCTAGAGTCATAATTTAAACTCGAAACTTCAGCCGTAGACTTTCTCCCGATAGTTTACGTCTGCCTTCAAGAGTCTGCCAGTTCAGTTTCTTCAGCATTTCTGTAACACTTCCCTACCGGTCAAACAAACCTGTAACAATTCGTGCTGTCCTTGTCTGTATACATTCAATATCCTCTGTTAGTCCTATCTGGTACAGTCCCACACACTTGAGCAATATTCCAGAACCGGTAGCACGAGTGATTTGTAGGCGATCTCCTTTGTAGTTAGATTGCACTTCCCCAGTATTCTATGAATAAACCGAAGGCTACCATCTGCTTTACCCCAAACTGAGCCTATGTGATGATTCCATTTCACATCCCTACAATGTGTTACACCCAGGCATTTGTATGAGTTGGCCGATTCCAACTGTGACTCACTGATATTATGCTCATAGGATACAACGTTTGTTTGTGAAGTGCACAATTTTACATTTTTGAACATTTAAATCAAGTTGCTGGTCTCCGCACCACTTAGAAATCTTATTAAGATCTGACTGAATATTTATGCAGCCTGTTTCAGACAGTACTTCATCATATACAACTGCATCACCTGCAAAAAGCATGAGGTTACTGAGACATGTTTACTTAGGGAAAAGGCAGATTTCGGTGTAGACAGGTCGTACTCAGATACCGGTTGCTCAGTTCGTTTTTTTTTTTTTTTTTTTTTTCAATCACGTTCACTTTATTTGGAACCAACTGCATATAAGGATGACGATAAGGAACAATTATCAAATTTGGCTGTTAAGGCAATATCTAATTAAAAATTCTTTAGACCAATTGCATTCACAGCTGAAGGCCTTATTGATCATAAATTCAAATTACTTGTCAGGTGAAGACCCCAGTAGTAATAACTCAAAACCATTTGACGGCTGAAGGCTTAGATAGCAAATTCTTACTAAAATATTGTAAAAAAGGACAATCATATTAAGAGACAATATCTAATTAAAAATTCTTAATACAAAACTGCATTCACGGCTGAAGGCCTTATTGACAAGAAATTCAAATTATTTGTTGGCTGAGGGCCCCAATAGTAATTATTCAAAAACAATTTGACGGCTGAAGACCTAGATAGCAAATTCTTACTAAAATATTATAAAAAGGGCAATCATATTAAGAGACAATACCTGATTAAAAATTCTTAAGACAAATTGCATTCATGGCTGAAGGCCTTATTGACTATCATCACAATCTGATCAAATCAAAAGAGAAGTGGGCCTCAGACAGTGCTCCAAGGATCGACCTGTGAAAGTCGCTCAACTTCATAAACGATGAGACATGCAGGCAAGAGTTTTATTCACTTAACCAGATGGCATTTCAAATTAGTGACAGTTTAAACGCCTGCCAACACTCTTGCACCATCTATCCAACGCCTGATAACCAGCACAACAATGGGATAACCCAGGCAAGGCGGAACCGGCGGACAGCACTGCGTCTTCAGAATCCGGTGCTTAGAACATCCAGAAGCAGAAGGACCCACTACGACGAAAGTGGTCCAAAAAAAAAAATATACGAACCACATTCGAGAAGGCTGTCGAACTACGCTCGTTACCGGACAGCAGTGGCAAGGCGTGGAAACATACGAGGTAAGGCTAGAAAAAAACCGGACTGATGCTGGAAAAAACATTTATTTACAATTATTTACAATGTCATGTTATCTCCTTCAATGTACTCTCCTCCTCGGTCTCTACACCGCTCCATACGAATTTTCCACTGTTCATAGCAATGCTGCAGATCATTTTCGGTAAGTCCATACATTACTTCCGTCGCTTTTTCTTTTACTGCTTCAACAGTCTCAAATCTAGTTCCTTGACTTTAGGGAAAAGAAAAAAGTCACAGGGGGCCAAATCAGGTGAGTAGGGTGGATGATCTAAGATGGGAATGTTGTGTTTTGCCAAAAACGTCTTCACTGACAACGCACTGTGAGCTGGGGCATTGTCTTGGTGAAGGATCCATGACTTTTTTCTCCACAAATCGTTCCGTTTTCTCCGTACTCGCTCACGTAGGGTAGACAGGACGCTAATGTAGTAATGCTGATTCACTGTTTGTCACTCTGGTACCCAATCAATATGCACAAACCCTTTGATGTCGAAAAAAACAATCATCATTGCCTTGAATTTCGATTTTGACATTCGTGCTTTTTTTTGTCGTGGAGAACCAGGAGTTTTCCAATGCATCGATTGGCGTTTAGTTTCGGGATCGTAAGTAAAAAACCACGATTCATCGCAAGTAAAATATTTTGTAAGAAGGTAGGATCACTTTCAATGTTTTCCAGGATGTCAGAACAAATCATTCTTCGGCGTTCCTTCTGTTCAATTGTGAGACACTTTGGAACCATTTTTGAACACACTTTGTTCATGTTGAAACTTTCATGAAGAATCTGCCAAACACTTTCCTTGTCAACTCCTGTTAACTGAGACACTGCTCTGATTGTTAAACGGCGATCCTGTCGAACAAGTTTACCGATTTTTTCAATGTTTGCATCAGTTTTTGCTGACAATGGTCTGCCAGTGCGAGTGTCATCACTGGTGTCTTCGCGGCCATCTTTAAATCGTTTAAACCACTCAAACACTTGTGTTCGCGATAAACAATCATCGCCGTACACTTGTTGTAACATTACAAACGTTTCACTTGCAGATTTTCCTAGTTTGAAACAAAATTTGATGTTAACACGCTGTTCTTTCTGTACACTCAACATTTTCCGACGCACAGACAAAACGTCAACTACTTAAAACAGACGCCACGGGCAGACTGAGTGCAGGAGGCAGATGAAACTCGAGCAGTAGGCGGAGCGAGAGTCACGTGACAGGCCATGCGACTTTCAGCCTTATTGCATTCGTTTTATTGTTTCACCAGTACTAGTCCGGTTTTTTTCTAGCCACACCTCGTACACTGCTGCGAAAATACGCTAACCTCCAGGGCAGGTAACTGGTGCGTTAGCGGCTATTAGGCAGAAAAATACCGCTGGTTGAACTTCGTCAATAAACACAAGGAATTCAATCATAATAATGAAAGGTGGAGGACGGCTAATTAATTTCGCCAACTCCAAACACTCCACTCGTTGCTCTTCGTCTCAGCGACCCTGCGAGCAACAACGTGCGAACAAACAGCATAAAGGTTTCAGTACTGGGTTAATGTTCACTCAACTCAAACGTCCTGGGTCCGGTGGACAACGAAGCAACTACAGCCCCTCGATCCAGCAGTGCCTGCGTGCGGCCAGCCGTCCCGGCATGTCCTCACACTGCCAGACCTCCATCCCAACCGAACTGCCCGACACACTCCAACCCAGAAGACACTAGATGTTCTTCCATGGTACTAGGTATCGACAACTGCTGCTGCTGCCACTCACAGACAGACAATGCTAGCAAACGTAGTGGCGCCAGTAAACTCAAGAAGAAAACGAGACGCCACTATCCCTATTACACGATGCCAGCCTACCAATGGCACAAACGTGAGCTGCAACACGGCTCAGTTACTATCAATATTATCTTCAAGGTCATTAATATACAACCTGAACAGCAAGGGTCCCAACACATTTCCCTGGGCACACCCGAAATTACGAGGGCGGTTCAGAAAGTAACCTCCGATTGGTCACAGTGCGGGTTGTGGGGGGAGTAGCGACGCCATCTGTGCGTTCACGCACTCAACAGGTCAGTCGGCATCAAGCCGTGGTCGAGTGAACGTCGTACCTGCGCTAGTTTGGTTTTGTGGCAGTTTGAAATGTGTGCTGCAATAGAAAACCCCGCCAAATGTGAAGTGTGTGCTGTCATAAGGTTTTTTACAGCCAAAGGATATTCTGCAGCAGCTATTCTTCGTGAGCTTTGTGCCGTGTATGGACCAAGAGTTATGAGTGAAGGAGTTGTCCGTGAATGGGTACGTTTATTTAAAGGTGGACGAGAAAACGTTCATGATGAAGAGAGGAGTGGTAGACCATCATTGGTGACTGACGAACTCGTTCAGACAGTTGATGCAAAAGTTCGTGAAAATCGACGTTTCTCAATGTCGGAGTTGTCTACTGGTTTTCCACAGATTTCTAAGACTCTCTTGTACGAGATAGTGACAGCAAGATTGGGTTACCGTAAGTTCTGTGCGCGATGGGTGCCCAAAATTCTTACCGACCACCACAAAACTCAAAGAATGGCATCTGCATTAGACTTTCTGTCACGTTATGAGGACGAAGGAGAACCATTGTTAAACAGAATCGTGACCGGTGACGAAACCTGGATTAAGTACGTGAACCCTGAGACAAAAGAACAATCAAAGATGTGGGCACATTCAAATTCGCCTACCAAACCAAGAAAAGCCTCGCAAGATTTTTCTGCCAGAAAACTGATGGCAACAGTGTTTTGGGATGCCAAAGGGGTGTTGTTGGTTGAATTCATGGAACGTGGTACGACCATTAATCAAGACGTGTACTGTGAAACAATAAAAAAGTTACGACGGGCTATACAGAACAAACGCCGTGGTATGCTGACTTCCGGTATCGTTTTTTTGCACGATAACGCCCGTCCTCACTCTGCTCGCAGAACAACAGCCCTTCTTGAGTCCTTCAAGTGGGACGTTATCAACCATCCACCTTACAGCCCAGACCTGGCGCCAAGTGATTATCACCTCTTCATGCATTTGAAGAAGTGGCTCAGGTCACAGCGGTTTGATGACGACGAAGAGCTCAAAGATGCGGTCACAGGCTGGCTCCAGGCACAAGCGGGTGATTTTCATGCAGAAGGAATTTCAAAGCTTGTGAAGAGATAAGATAAGTGCCTCAATCGCTATGGAGACTATGGAGAAAAATAGTGCAAAGATGTAGTTGTAAGATGTATATATTAAAATATTTTTATTTAACTTGGTGTATTTTTTTAAATCAACCGGACGTTACTTTCTGAACGGCCCTCGTATTTCTAGATCTGACGATGACTCTCTATCTAATATACCACCACTCTGCATCTTCCCTGTCACGTTCTCCGTCCAGTGACAAATTTCACTTGATACCCCATATGATGGTACTTTTGACAATAACTGGTGTGGTACTGAGTCAAATGTTTTTCTGAAATCAAGAAATACAGCATCTATCATTCTGGTTTGATCCAGTGTAAGAAAGATGGGACTTGGGTTTCACATGATCGATGTTTTCGAAATCCATGCTGGTTGGCATGGAAGAGGTCTTCCTGTTCGAGATACCTCATTATATTTGGGCTTAGAATATGTTCTAAAATTCTGCAACAAACCGATGTCAAGGATATCGGACGATAGTTTTGTGGATCACTTGAATTACCCGTTTTTTAGACGTGTGTGACTTCAGCCTTTTTCCAGGAACCATAGATTCTTGTTCGAGGGATCTAAAATACAGGGTGAGCACAAATTCTTGCCCTGATGATAACAATTTATTACAGAATAACCGTTTGACATGATAATTTACATTTGATACTGTTACATAGGTTAGTGTTACTAGTTTTTTTTCTTTGTTTTAAGACCACTAACGTTAGTAAACCTCAACGTGTGCTCCCTTGGTAGCTCGTAGAATGTAGAGGCGGTATTCCAGTTCCCGCCAGGTGTTTCGTAACATGTGTTCTGTTACAGTACCCACAGCAGCTTGTGTCCTAGCCTTCAGTTCGTCGACGTCAGCAACTGGTGTGACGAAGACTCTGTCCTTGATATAGCCCCAGAAAGAAAAGTTAAGGGGCGTAGTGTCTGGAGAGGGGAGTAATGTCCGGATCAGTCGATTGGAAGGAACAGTCTAATACCCTGTCCACCCTGCTTTCCAAACATTCAACAAAATTCGGATGAATGATTTGGCTATGCACATCGCTCGACACGAATCCCGTTGGACATATAAGAGACGTAATCGAGCAGTCAGTTTGTGCACGACATCCTGCGCTGGCAACACTTTCGCAATTACGGATGATTACAGAAGCAACATGGCTCAATATTTCTGCAGGCGACTTCCAACGATTTGTTGAGTCCATGACAGGTCGAGATGCTACATTCTACTAAATAAGATTCTATTAAACAAATTACAAGCATTAGGAATAAGAGGGGTAGCTAATGACTGGTTTCGATCATACCTAACGGATAAGGTACAAAGAGTAGAGATAGCACATACTTCATATAGACCAAACATTTAGTAAAACACTTGTTGTTGTTGTTGTGGTCTTCAGTCCTGAGACTGGTTTGATGCAGCTCTCCATGCTACTCTATCCTGTGCAAGCTTCTTCATCTCCCAGTACCTACTGCAACCTACATCCTTCTGAATCTGCTTAGCGTATTCATCTCTTGGTCTCCCTCAACGATTTTTGCCCTCCACGCTGCCCTCCAATGCTAAATTTGTCATCCCTTGATGCCTCAAAACATGTCCTACCAACTGATCCCTTCTTCTAGTCAAGTTGTGCCACAAACTTCTTTTCTCCCCATTAGTTACGTGATCTACCCACCTTATCTTCAGCATTCTTCTGTAGCACCACATTTCGAAAGCTTCTATTCTCTTCTTGTCCAAACTAGTTGTCGTCCATGTTTCACTTCCATACATGGCTACACTCCATACAAGTACTTTCAGAAACGACTTCCTGACACTTAAATCTATACTCGATGTTAACAAATTTCTCTTCTTCAGAAACGCTTTCCTTGCCATTGCCAGTCTACATTTTATATCCTCTCTACTTCGACCATCATCGGTTATTTTACTCCCTAAATAGCAAAACTCCTTTACTACTTTCAGTGTCTCATTTCCTAATCTAATTCCCTCAGCATCACCCGACTTAATTTGACTACATTCCATTATCCTCGTTTTGCTTTTGTTGATGTTCATCTTATATCCTCCTTTCAAGACACTGTCCATTCCGTTCAACTGCTCTTCCAAGTCCTTTGCTGTCTCTGACAGAATTACAATGTCATCGGCGAACCTCAAAGTTTTTACTTCTTCTCCATGAATTTTAATACCTACTCCGAATTTTTCTTTTGTTTCCTTTACTGCTTGCTCAATATACAGATTGAATGACATCGGGGAGAGGCTACAACCCTGTCTCACTCCTTTCCCAACCACTGCTTCCCTTTCATGTCCCTTGACTCTTATAACTGCCATCTGGTTTCTGTACAAATTGTAAATAGCCTTTCGCTCCCTGTATTTTACCCCTGCCACCTTCAGAATTTGAAAGAGAGTATTCCAGTTAACATTGTCAAAAGCTTTCTCTAAGTCTACAAATGCTAGAAACGAAGGTTTGCCTTTTCTTAATCTTTCTTCTAAGATAAGTCGTAAGGTCAGTATTGCCTCACGTGTTCCAACATTTCTACGGAATCCAAACTGATCTTCCCCGAGGTCGGCTTCTACCAGTTTTTCCATTCGTCTGTAAAGAATTCGCGTTAGGTTTTTGCAGCTGTGACTTATTAAACTGATAGTTCGGTAATTTTCACATCTATCAACACCTGCTTTCTTTGGGATTGGAATTATTATATTCTTCTTGAAGTCCGAGGGTATTTCGCCAGTTTCATACATCTCGCTCACCAGATGGTAGAGTTTTGTCAGGACTGGCTCTCCCGAGGCCGTCAGTAGTTCTAATGGAATGTTGTCTACTCCCGGGGCCTTGTTTCGACTCAGGTCTTTCAGTGCTCTGTCAAACTCTTCACGCAGTATCTTATCTCCCATTTCGTCTTCATCTACATCCTCTTCCATTTCAATAATATTGTCCTCAAGTACATCGCCCTTGTATAAACCCTCTATATACTCCTTCCACCTTTCTGCCTTCCCTTCTTTGCTTAGAACTGGGTTGCCATCTGAGCTCTTGATATTCATACAAGTGGTTCTCTTCTCTCCAAAGGTCTCTTTAATTTTCCTGTAGGCAGTATCTATCTTACCCCTAGTGAGACAAGCCTCTACATCCTTACATTTGTCCTCTAGCCATCCCTGCTTAGCCATTTTGCACTTCCTGTCGATCTCATTTTTGAGACGTTTGTATTCCTTTTTGCCTGCTTCATTTACTGCGTTTTTATATTTTCTCCTTTCATCAATTAAATTCAATATTTCTTCTGTTACCCAAGGATTTCTACTAGCCCTCGTCTTTTTACCTACTTGATCGTTTGCTGCCTTCACTACTTCATCCCTCAGAGCTGCCCATTCTTCTTCTACTGTATTTCTTTCCCCCATTCGTGTCAATTGTTCCCTTATGCTCTCCCTCAAACTCTCTACAACCTCTGGTTCTTTCAGTTTATCCAGGTCCCATCTGCTTAAATTCCCACCTTTTTGCAGTTTCTTCAGTTTCAATCTGCAGTTCATAACCAATAGATTGTGGTCAGAATCCACATCTGCCCCAGGAAATGTCTTACAATTTAAATCCTGATTCCTAAATCTCTGTCTTACCATTATATAATCTATCTGATACCTTTTAGTATCTCCAGGATTCTTCCAGGTATACAACCTTCTTTTATGATTCTTGAACCAAGTGTTAGCTATGATTAAGTTATGCTCTGTGCAAAATTCTACAAGGCGGCTTCCTCTTTCATTCCTTTCCCCCAATCCATATTCACCTACTATGTTTCCTTCTCTCCCTTTTCCTACTGACGTATTCCAGTCACCCATGACTATTAAATTTTCGTCTCCCTTCACTACCTGAATAATTTCTTTTATCTCGTCATACATTTCATCTATTTCTTCATCATCTGCAGAGCTAGTTGACATATAAACTTGTACTACTGTAGTAGGTATGGGCTTTGTGTCTATCTTGGCCACAATAATGCGTTCACTATGCTGTTTGTAGTACCTTACCCGCATTGCTATTTTCCTATTCATTATTAAACCTACTCCTGCATCACCCCTATTTGATTTTGTATTTATAACCCTGTAATCACCTGACCAAAAGTCTTGTTCCTCCTGCCACCGAACTTCACTAATTCCCACTATATCTAACTTTAACCTATCCATTTCCCTTTTTAAATTTTCTAACCTACCTGCCCCATTAAGGGATCTGATCCAGTAAAACACTTATCAGAATGAAAATACATTAATAAAGGGGTTCTGCAAGGTAGCATATTAGGACCAATACTATCCCTGATATACATCAATGACTTTCCCAGTAGTGTTAGTCATGGTGAAAAAATTCTGTTCGCTGATGACAGCAATATCATAGTCACTGAGAAAACAAGAGAACTCCTTGCCGAGAAAGCAAATCAAACTCTCAAGGAAGTTTATGATTGGTCAATAAGTAATAAAGTGACATTGAACATAAAGAAAAGTAATGCCATGAATTTCAGTTTGAAGAGGAAAAATGACAATCTCAAATTGAAATTAGATGGCACCTGTATAGACTGTGGAACGAATGCAAAATTTATAGGAATGAACGTTGATTATCAGTTGAAGTGGCGTGAACACACAAAGGTACTTACAAACAGAATGTCAGCAGCCTGTTATGCTCTTAGAATCCTATCATCAGTGAGTAACATGCAGTGTCTTTTAGTTACATATTATTCACATGTACACTCAATTCTTAGCTATGGCATTCTTTTTTGGGGAATAAACACACAAATTATGAACACAATTTTCAAACTCCAGAAAAGAGAAATAAGGGTAATAACCCAAAATACTAGTCGAGCTTATTGTAAAGATCTGCTCAAAACACTGGGGATTTTAACTGCTCCATGTGAATACATTTACCAGTCAGTTGTACACATCAAAAATAACATTGGTAATTATTGTACAAACAGCTCTGTCCATGACCATGCAACAAGAGATAGACTCAACCTACATTTACCAAGAAAAAATAACATAAAATTCAAAACAGCAGCATTTTCTACCAAGGAATAATATTATACAATAAATTACCAAAAAAATTAAAGAAATTGCAAAAACACACTTATTTAAAAAGGCAGCTAAAAAGTACCTGTTACGCAATACATTTTATACATTGAAGGATTTCTTAGATAAAACAGAGTAGGGATTTGATAAACAATGTTCTACAAATAAATAACAACAATAATGATTATAAAACATCCCACATTCCACGTAACACCTTCACTTTGTTTTTTTTTTCTTTGTTTTTTCCTTTCTAGAAACACTTATCCCCAAGCTATGCATAGCTGAATACTAACACCTCTTCCTCTTTCTAAGCTCAACATCTCACTCATTATGGAGGGATGCTGACTCAGTTTTTCAGGATAGTAAATGGGAAGCTGCGGTACAGAAAATGGTCCAGAGACCACCAGTGTGTGTGTGTTTGTGTGTGTGTGTGCGTGTGTGTGTGTTGTGAGTGAAGTGTTATGAAACAATGTGTGTATAGTGTGTGCAGTGACTGATGGTGAGATATGGAGTAAATCTAATGATTGTCTCTAACTAGAAGTCTGTAAATATATGTGTAAACGAATTAGCTTATTTTAAATTGGTCTAAACTTGTAAATACTTTGACATGTCCTGTATCCTTGTGAAAAGAGATCTACGGATGAATAAAGCTGCTACTACTATTACTACAACTACCACTACTAAAACGAGGTCCGACACGATATTAGGAGGTATCACATGACTTTTGTCTCCTCAGTGTAGACCGACCTTGAGCTGGGCGAGTGATGATAAGGACAAGATGGCATGATGCATTTCCATATTCTGCGAAAATATGAAGTGAAATGTGGTTTTCGGCCACCATCTAAGACTAGAGCCCGTTTAGGATCACTAAAGGATGATCTGAGTTTGCGAATGGCGGATCTCTTATCACATTTCTTGCAGCTGTGCTATGTCATATACAGGATGTCCCAGGAGGAGCGATCATTAGTCAGGGTTATGACAGGAATGATCATTCGAAGCAAAAAAGTCTAGCAAACATGAGCTCTAAAACGCTTACCTTAAAAGGTATGAGCACTTGACCAGTTGAAGAGATGAGTAGCGAAGATTAACAAGTGCCCATAGCTCTTAAAGTATGCACTTTTGAGCTCATGTTTACTGGACATTTGTTTCTTGTTTTGGTCCATACTACTTCCTCCCAAAATATGTAAGCAAAATGCTGCCATTAGAAGAGATTTATTTGACAGTACCACAGCTGAAGTAGTGGTCCAACTCTCAAGCTATGCATTTTGAAGCCCATTTTTAACTAACCCCCGAAGCAAACGTGAGTTTAACGTGTCTGTCTGTCCTTGACATCGTAGCTCCCAAAAGATCCGATTTTAACGTAGTTTTTTTTTATTTGAAATATGGTTTCATGAGAATGGAAAATGGAAATGCCGTGTGGCCATGGCCTCCCGTCAGGTAGACCGTTCGCCTGGTGCAAGTCTTTCGAGTTGACGCCACTTCGGTGACTTGCGTGTCGATGGAGATGAAATGATGATGATAAGGGCAACACAACACCAAGTCCCTGAGCGGAGAAAATCTCCGACGCAGCCGGGAATCGAATCCGGGCCATAAGGTAAGACAGTTCGTCACGCTGACCACTCAAGCTACCAGGGGCGCACTTGATTGGAATAATTCTTAGCAATGGTCAATGAAAGTCTGTTTTGAGCCGTTTAAATTTCATCAGCTTAAGTAAGTAAAAATGTTTCCTGCCGGTGCGATCTCTTTATATAGGCTGCGTAATACGTAAGAGTTACATCAGGCGCTGCAGTCTGGAACCGCAAGACCGCTACAGTCGCAGGTTCGAATCCTGCCTCGGGCATGGATGTTTGTGATGTCCTTAGGTTAGTTAGGTTTAAGTAGTTCTAAGTTCTAGGGGACTGATGACCTCAGAAGTTAAGTCTCATAGTGCTCAGAGCCATTTGAACCAGTTACATCAGGTTACGTCGTACCAGACTGTAGAGCTCAAAAAGATCTAAATAAAATTTCGCGAGAACATATCTTTTACGGTTGACCAGCAATGATGATTTTTGTCTTTTGAAGTAGCATTTTTGTCTTTAGAAGTAGCGTGTTTCAGCACCTGTAAAGCAGAAGAACTGTAAAAGATTAACATATGGTCTCGCTACCTTTTGTGTATTTCTTTTTGAGGTCTACAATTCGGTACAAAGTCGAATTGTTTTCCCCTAATAGTTCAAATGGTTCAATTGGCTCTAAGCATTATGGGACTTACTATCTGAGGTCATCAGTCCCCTAGCCTTAGAGCTACTTAAACCTAATCAGCCTAAGGACATCACACATATCCATGCCCGAGGCAGGATTCGAACCTGCAATCTTAGCAGCAGCGCGGTTCCAGACTGAAGCGCCTAGAACCCCTCGGCCACAACGGCCGGCTTTCCCCTAATAGTCTAGGCAGCCAATTGCAAGAGAGCGTAATGGCAGCCCAATTTCTTTCGACTTGATTTAGTACTATCGCCATTGCTTATTTATTATGTTACCTAAATTAGGTAAATATATACTAAAACGTAGTCGATGAATATACGTGTGAATCAGAAAAAAAGAACAACGCAAATCACAATGGTAAGATGCGATGATAGTGTTTAATGCACTTAAATTGCTAATAGTAATGCATTTTAATTACCAATATCAGCTCAAAACCGCACGTGCGATAATACATTGCCATACTCTTGCAACTTTAATAACATTTATGAAAATACATCTACTGCCCGAATACGAAGATTTCGGCGTCTCAATTTCGTGTTTCGTTCCGGAAAGTGTGAATACGGGTATAAGAGTGTCGATTGTGCCTTGAATACCAATAAAATACAAAGTTTTAAAAGTTGGAAATAAAACACAACTTAAAAAAAAAACAAAAAAACCTCTAGAAAGTAAAGAAATAATATGTACTGCCCGCTAAGTAGTAATAATTTGATCCGAGCGTGGTCCCGTCGGGGATCACTAAATAAATAAAATAAAAACAGATACATCTAAAACGATAAAGTGTGGAATTTAAATAGAAGAAAACTACTTAGGCAACGTAGGTAAATACACTAATGTTCAGAAAGAAACAGAACACCTTGCGCGAATAGAGTTGTTGTTGTTGCGGTCTTCAGTCCAGAGACTGGTTTGATGCAGCTCTCCATGCTACTCTATCCTGTGCAAGCTTCTTCATCTCCCAGTACCTACTGCAGCCTACATCCTTCTGAATCTGCTTAGTGTATTCATCTCTTGGTCTCCCTCTACGATTTTTACCTTCCAAGCTGCCCTCCAATACTAAATTGGTGATCCCTTGATGCCTCAGAACTTGTCCTACCAACCGATCCCTTCTTCTAGTCAAATTGTGCCATAAATTTTTCTTCTCTCCAATTCTATTCAATACCTCCTCATTAGTTATGTGATCTACCCATCTAATCTTCAGCATTCTTCTGTAGCACTACATGTCGAAAGCTTCTATTCTCTTCTTGTCTAAACTATTTATCGTCCACGTTTCACTTCCATATCTGGCTACACTCCATGCAAATACTTTCAGAAACGACTTCCTGACACTTAAATCTATACTCGATGTTAACAAATTTCTCTTCTTCAGAAACGTTTTCCTTGCCATTGCCAGTCTACATTTTATACCCTCCCTACTTCGACCATCATCAGCTATTTTGCTCCCCAAATAGCAAAACTCATTAACTACTTTAAGTGTGTCACTTCCTAATCTGATTCCCTCAGCATCACCCGACTTAATTCCATTATCCTCGTTTTGCTTTTGTTGATGTTCATCTTATATCCTCCTTTCAAGACACTGTCCATTCCGCTCACCTGATCTTCCAGGTCCTTTGCAGTCTCTGGTTGAATTACAATGTCATTGGCGAACCTCAACGTTCTTATTTCTTCTCCATGGATTTTAATTCCTACTTCGAACTTTTCTTTTGTTTCCTTTACTGCTTGGTCAATATACAGATTGAATAACATCGGGGAGAGGCTACAACCCTGTCTCACTCCTTTCCCAACCACTGCTTCCCTTTCATGCCCCTCGACTCTTATAACTGCTATCTGGTTTCTGTACAAATTGTAAATAGCCTTTCGCTCCCTGTTTTTTACCTCTGCCACCTTCAGAATTTTAAACAGAGTATTCCAGTCAACATTGTCAAAAGCTTTCTCTAAGTCTACAAAGGCTAGAAACGAAAGGTTTGCCTTTCCCTAATCTATTTTCTAAGCTAAGTCGTAGGGTCAGTATTGCCTCACGTGTTCCAACATTTCTACGGAATCCAAACTGATCTTCCCCGAGGTCGGCTTCTACCAGTTTTTCCATTCGTCTGTAAAGAATTCGTGTTAGTATTTTGCAGCCGTGGCTCATTAAACTGATAGTTTGGTAATTTTCACATCTGTCAACACCTGCTCTCTTTGGGATTGGAATTATTATATTCTTCTTGACGTCTGAGGGTATTCACCCTGTCTCATACATCTTGCTCACCAGATGTTAGAGACAGGACGTTAATATTCACAGGACATGAACATTAGTGTGTTCTGCAGAAATGGTTTGCATTTCAGTCACCTCGGTTCACCATGTGTCCTGTTGCCTAGTAGACACAGGGTCCGCCAAGGGTTCAAATGGTTCAAATGGCTCTGAGCACTATGGGTCTTCACTTCTGAGGTCATCAGTCCCCTAGAACTTAGAACCACTTAAACCTAACTAACCTAACGACATCACACACATCCATGCCTGAGGCAGGATTCGAACCTGCGGCGTAGCGGTCGCGCGGTATCAGGCTGTAGCGCCCAGATCCGCTAGGCCACCCCGGCTGGCTGGCCGTCATGGGCCCTTGTAACTTGTTCCGTGCATGATGGCACGACGCGTATAAGACGCGAACGGCGTTCTGCGGTATAATCATCCATGCTGCATTCACCTGGTTCCAAATTTGATCTTTGGTGGTCGGCATTGGGTCACAACACTGCACGCGTCATTTCACCATATCCTATCCCACACAATTCTGATTGGAGACAAGCCTGATGACCTGGCGGACCAGGGCAAAAGGCCGCCATTCTGTGCGGATGCACACATATTCCCCGAACTCTTACGGGACTTGGTAAGAATGTTTTCCACGAGTAATGAGTGTGTTGCGGAGAGACACTACGAATGTAGTGAGTGGACATACAAGGTGAGAATGCGGGTCCCGCGGGAGGCGTGCACGAGATACTCCCGGCAGTCGCACTACCCCCTGTGCCCTCGATGGCTTGGATGGATAGAGCGTCTTCCATGTAAGCAGGACGTCCCGGGTTCGAGTCCCGATCGGGACACATATTTTCACCTGTCCCCGTTGATATATATCAAAGCCCGTTATCAGCTGAAGTTAGTAATATAATTCTAATTTCACTATAAAAAAAAAGTCCATGGAAATTGTCACTGATGTAGACTATGGAGGCACCTGTGAAAGATCACGAAAACGCTAACTTCATGATGATGAAGAAGCGGACTCTGAAGTTTTTCTGACGGGAAGGAAAAAATTTAGAGTCGAAAAATTTCTCCCAGTACTCGGCAATCTGTACGCCGAATTAGTGAGGAGGAAGGAAAGCTATAGAACACTGTTGGACTCCTTCACAGTTTTCAGTAATCTTAAGAACGGTTCACCTGACTATGTTATTGAACATGCAGCAAAACTCGAAGCGTCATATGACGCAGGTTTAGAGACTTCCTTCCCTACTGAATGTGTACATTTCGCGGAACTTTTGAAGTCTTCTAAGATTAGTAATATACCAGTCGAAATGAGTAAATTTTTACGAAAATAGAGGTTACAGTCCGTGTTTCCGAATGTTGACATTGCTCTTACAATTGCTCAGCGGAACGCTCGTTTTGGGCTCTTAAAAGACTGAAATCTTAGGACAGGTTGAACGCCTTGTCCATTCTTCACATCGAAGCCGACCGCCTAACTGGTAACCGTCTGAAAAAATGGCTCTGAGCACTATGGGACGTAACATCTGCGGTCATCAGTCCCCTAGAACTTAGAACTACTTAAACCTAACTACCCTAAGGACATCACACACATCCATGCCCGAGGCAGGATTCGAACCTGCGACCGTGGCAGTCGCGCGGTCCCGGACTGAAGAGCCTAGAACCGCTCGGCCACCACGGCCGGCTAACCGTCTGAACTATGAATATGACCAATGAGTTTTCTGCCGTCAAAGCCAGACACAAACTTTGCTGACTGGTGAGTTTGTTTACTATTCATATTAGTTTGAAAAATTTAAGATTATAATGATATTTTTATTATAACTTAGAGCACATTCATTGGATTTACAAACTACGTATTATCTGTTTATTTTACAACGGCCGATGGCAGAACGCGGAATTAAACCTCGTTTACGTGCAGACGTGACGGAAGGCGCCCGACAATAGTAAACAATACCCGAATGACCCACGCCGCTCGGCGGCTGTACAATCAAGCCATACTGATACTGTAGTATATTACAACTGATGCGTATTCTTGGCGTCTGCTGAAATGTACAGTTATCGCGGAATATACGTTACCGGAGAGTACGCTCATATGAAAAATTGTTAATAAATTACGTAGTTCAGCTATGTCGATAGATACGTAAAAGCTTTGCTCCTACCGTTAGAAAAGAGCTGTGCCTAGACCAGTAGCTGAAGTACAAAACTGTTCAGACCTTACATCGATTAAAGGTTCTGTGTGCACTTGTTATGTAGCATCTAGCTACACAGACCCTAATGCTCTTCAGGTTAACTATTAGATACTAAAACAAATTTGATTTTTCCGTACTAATCTGTAAAATTATGTAATAGCAAATCCATTTCTGGGTTTGTTAGTCTGTATTTAGTTATTAGTTCGTGCACCGAAATCTCTTTTTCATTTTCATTTCTTACGCTTTCCTATAGATCCACGTATTAATACCCAGCGTTTTTTTTTTCTGCTACACATTCAAGTTATTAGATCGTAAGTTTAATTTTAATTTTTAATGCATCTGTGTAAAAGTAAGTATTAATTTCTAATGTATGACACGTTCGATTCAATTTTTAGACCGTAACACAACTTTTTTGTTTTCACTTTCAACGGTTTCGTGTAAAAGAACATATTAAAAGTGAATGTATAACAAAAATCCGTTGTCTCCTACACACTCTGCTGAATTTTTAAGGCCATAAAAGAGAAGTTATTTTCCTTGCATTTGTTTCTGTAGTCTTTTGACAATGCAGTTTTAAGTCTTTTTTATCCGCTGCTGTACACCAAGTGCAGCTCAGGAACCATATCACATTTTGATTGCGCGTGACTAGACCGCTGACGCGTCCTTCAGAACAACGAATAGCACAGTACAGAAACAACTCACAGCGCTCCCATCCAAAACGGTAATTGTGAAGTGTTGTTGTTGCTGTGGTCTTCAGTCCTGAGACTGGTTTGATGCAGCTCTCCATGCTACTCTATCCTGTGCAAGCCTCTTCATCTCCCAGTACCTACTGCAACCTACATCCTTCTGAATCTGCTTAGTGTATTCATCTCTTGGTCTCCCTCTACGATTTTTACCCTTCACGCTGCCCTCCAATACTAAATTGGTGATCCCTTGATGCCTCAGAACATGTCCTACCAACCGATTCCTTCTTCTGGTCAAGTTGTGCCACAAACTTCTCTTCTCCCCAATCCTATTCAATACTTCCTCATTAGTTATGTGATCTACCCATCTAATCTTCAGATGGCTCTGAGCACTATGGGACTCAACTGCTGTGATTATCAGTCCCCTAGAACTTAGAACTACTTAAACCTAACTAACCTAAGGACATCACACACATCCATGCCCCAGGCAGGATTCGAACCTGCGACCGTAGCAGTCGCACGGTTCCGGACTGCGCGCCTAGAACCGGGAGACCACCGCGGCCGGCATCTAATCTTCAGCATTCTTCTGTAGCACCACATTTCGAAAGCTTCTATTCTCTTCTTGTCCAAACTATTTATCGTCCACATTTCACTTTCATACATGGCTACACTCCATACAAATACTTTCAGAAACGACTTCCTGACACTTAAATCTATACTCGATGTTAACAAATTTCTCTTCTTCAGAAACACTTTTCTTGCCATTGCACAGTCTACATTTTATATCCTCTCTACTTTGACCATCAGCAGTTATTTTGCTCCCCAAATAGCAAAACTCCTTTACTACTTTAAGTGTCTCATTTCCTAATCTAATTCCCTCAGCATCACCCGACTTAATTCGACTACATTCCATTATCCTCGTTTTGCTTTTGTTGATGTTCATCTTATATCCTCCTTTCAAGACACTGTCCATTCCATTCAACTGCTCTTCCAAGTCCTTTGCTGTCTCTGACAGAATTACAATGTCATCGGTGAACCTCAAAGTTTTTATTTCTTCTCCATGGATTTTAATACCTACTCCGAATTTTTCTTTTGTTTCCTTTACTGCTTGCTCAATATACAGATTGAATAACATCGGGGAGAGGCTAGAAGCCTGTCTTACTCCCTTCCCAACCACTCCTTCCCTTTCATGTCCCTCGACTCTTATAACTGCCATCTGGTTTCTGTACAAATTGTAAATAGCCTTTCGCTCCCTGTATTTTACCCCTGCCACCTTTAGAATTTGAAAGAGAGTATTCCAGTCAACATTGTCAAAAGCTTTCTCTAAGTCTACAAATGCTAGAAACGTAGGTTTGCCTTTCCTTAATCTTTCTTCTAAGATAAGTCGTAAGGTCAGTATTGCCTCACGTGTTCCAGTGTTTCTGCGGAATCCAAACTGATCTTCCCTGAGGTCGGCTTCTACTAGTTTTTCCATTCGTCTGTAAGGAATTCGTATCAGTATTTTGCAGCTATGGCTTATTAAACTTTTTGTTCGGTAATTTTCACATCTGTCAATACCTGCTTTCTTTGGGACTGGAATTATTATATTCTTCTTGAAGTCTGAGGGTATTTCGCCTGTTTCGTACATCTTGCTCACCAGATGGTAGAGTTGTGAAGTGATCGGATAAAATTTATTATATAAATCTTTTTTTTGGGGGGGGGGGGGCGAATATAATATGGGGTGCCTAGGGACGCAAAATTTTTAAATCCGCCACTGATGTGAACACGATTCACACGGTTGGCATCGCTGACGAGGTGACATTTTAGAAATAGCGTCAGTGGCGTCGTCGGCCTGCCAATCAGAAGTTTGGAAATGATCACGTGAGGACCCTGGAGTAGACTGGGAAGCGCAGTCAAGCAGGTCTCTCGTCCTCTTGACAACCAGCTCCCGTCCCAGTCACACGCACCTTCCTGCTCGTCATGGACGCCATGTTCACTCACTCTGCCGGTGACCTCTCCAGTTTCTGATGTACGAGGGGCGTTTGCAAAGTCCGTGCAAAAAGAAAAACTACTTACATGTTTGGGGTAAACCTTTTTTATTTTTCGACGTTGTCTCCTTTTAGACTTATACACTTCGTCCAGCGCTGTTCTAATTTGTCGATTCCTTCCGAATAATAGGAATTGTCTAAGTCTGCAGAATAGTTATTAGTTGCTGCAATCACCTCCTCGTTTGAATAAAATCTTTGCCTGCCTGCCATTTCTTCAAATTGGGGAACAAATAGCAGTCCGAGGGATCCAAGTATGGAGAATAGAGGGTGTGTGAAACGAGCTGGAATCCTATTTCTAATAGTTTTGCGACCACAATGCTGAGATGTGCTGGTGCATTGTCGCGATGGAAAAGGACTTTTTTGTGGGCCAATCGCCGGCATTTTTCTTGCAGCTCGGTTGTCAAGCGGTCCAATAACGATGAATAATATGCACCTGTAATAGTTTTACCCTTTTCCAGATAGTCGATGAGGATTATCCCTTGCGAATGCCAAAAGACAGTCGCCATAACCTTGCCGGCCGAAGGAATGGTCTTCGCCTTTTTTGGTGCAGATTCTCCCTTGGTAACCCATTGTTTAGATTGTTGTTTGGTCTCAGGAGCATAGTAGTGTACCCATGTTTCACCCACAGTGACGAAACGACGCGTAAAGTCATGAACAGATGCAAACCATCCTTGCAACACTTCACACGATTCCGTTTTTGGTCAAGAGTGAGCAATCGCGGAACCCATCTTGCGGATAGCTTTCTCATGTCCAAATGTTTATGCAAAATATTATGTACCCCATTCATTCGAGATGCCCACAGCACTGGCAATCCCACGCGCCTTAACTCTTCTGTCATCTGTCACTATATCATGGATTTTATCAATGATTTCTGGAGTCGTAACCTCCACAGGGAGTCCAGAACGTTCAGCATCACTTGTGTCCATATGCCCACTCCGAAAATTTTGAAACCACTTATAAACTGTTCTAATCGAAGGTGCAGGGTCACCGTAATGTTTATCAAACTTTTCTTTACTCCTGAAGTGTTTTGCCCTTCATAAAGTAATGTTTAATCACCACACGAAATTCTTTTTCGTCCATTTTTTACAATCACTCGACTTCCTTGATTCACACGAATGCCAAACAGAAAGATATAGACCAATATGGCTGAAACTTGGTGTGCGTTCTTTCCAAAGATGCTACTAACTAAACATGACCTCCATACGCGCCGATGGTGCCATCTCTCGGACTTTGCACGGACTTTTCAAACGCCATGGCTGAAACTTGGTGTGCGTTCTTTCCAAAGATGCTACTAACTAAACATGACCTCCATACGCGCCGATGGTGCCATCTCTCGGACTTTGCACGGACTTTTCAAACGCCGCTCGTAAATATCACAATAACTATGACCATTAACGAAGTGATGGGCAATCATCACGAAACTGACATACAAAGATATAAGTACCGAAGAAATTAAATTTTTTTACCACATAATTTCTGTAAAATCGTTTGAGACAGATTGCAGGTTGTGCGCCTCCATTTTGTCATCGGCGATCGACTGAAAGGTGGCAAACACTGTCGTCCTCCCCTTCCGAACATGCGAATGAACTCGCCCGGCGCGTCGGACGGAACTTGGTCACTGCGCATCGGCGACCGTATCCTGGCGAGGACTTCACGATACTGTACGTCCTATGTTGTTCAGAAGCACGTTGCAATGCTCTTTCGGAAATGCATGCGAAAGGAACACTAACGTACTTCTGAAGAAAACAGGCACTGCTCTATCGTAACAAAAACTCAGTTGTATAAGGCCGGTAACAGTTATAATTATCGACAAAAAGCAGCACAGGTGTAGCAAATGAAGAAAGAATGGCTGCAAGTATAAACAATATAAACATACGTATGTTTTTGGATAGGGTCCGCCTTTAGCAAAACACAATTTTGTTTTTTAACCTAAACATGTTTCACTGCAGTTGCAGCATCTTCAGTGGGCTTTTATCTTTCATCTGCTAAAGATAAAGAATGTTCTTTACTGTTTGTATACATCTAACTATTAGTTTTTAAATCGTAATTACAGATATTTGAGAAAACAAATGGTTCATATGGCTCTAAGCACTATGGGACTTAACATCTTAGGTTGTCAGTCCCCTAGAACTTAGAACTAATGAAACCTAACCAACCTAAGGACATCACACACATCCATGCCCGAGGCAGGATTCGAACCTGCGATCATAGCGGTCACGCAGTTCCAGACTGTAGCACCTAGATCCGCTCGGCCACTGTGGACAACTTTGAGAAAACACATAAATTATTAATTTATACCTTTTTACCACATGGTAAAAAAAAATTCACCGACACCTCTGAAAGATTCACAACAACAGCCAGGAACATCTTCAACTGTTCCACTGTCAGCCATCTTGTTTTTACACCTTCAACTGTTCCACTGCCCGCCATGTTTGTTGTTACAGCTGGTAAACATTGAAACAGTTATAGTGACAGTGGCAGTGGCAGCTCAATATATAGTGTTTGTCAGTGATGAAGATGAGGAAAAAGAAAATGTAAGTGAAACACTATGTAAATAGACACACATACACACACACACACACACACACACACATAAACACCCATAGAATTAATTAATTTCAGGCATAGAAATAACAATTTTCAAATCGTAATTTTGGCTTAAACAATTTATCTAATTTAAGGTATAAGTGGTTGCAGATGACAAACTGTGGAACAAAACAGTCACTGTAGAAACACAACACATCAGAAAAACCACACCATGTGGTAAAAAGGTATGAATTCATGATTTATGTGTTTTCGCAAATATCTGTAAATACGATTTAAAAACTAATAGTTACATGTATACAAACAGTAAAAAACATTTTTTATCTTTAAGAGATGAAAAATAAAAGCCCACTCTGTGAGGCTGGTCTCGGCGGAGGTTCGAGTCCTCCCTTGGGCATGGGTGTGTGTGTTTGTCCTTAGGATAATTTAGGTTAAGTAGTGTGTAAGCTTAGGGACTGATGACCTTAGCAGTTAGTCCCATAAGATTTCACACACATTTGAACTTTTTTTTTTAAGTCCACTGAAGATGTTGCAAATGCAGTGAAACATGTTTGGGTTAAAAAATAAAATTTAGTTTCGTTAAAGGCGGCCCATTTCCAAAAACATACATATTGTTAAAGCAGACACGGAATCAAAGACCTTCAACCCCAAGACGATTAATATAAATATACAATACGTGCCTAAAGTCTTTGTACAATTATGAATATTTGTTTTACGAAAACTATAGAACTTACAAATTTTTGATCTGTGATAAATGAAAGAATAAATCGTCAGGTTTGTTTGCATATCTTTGCTGCAGGCAGAAGCTGAATAGAGAGCACTACAATCGCTGTTGTAAAATGGCGTCATGCGAGGAGCGCATTGTATTCTGTGGTATCACGAGACAAAATCTCCTATTACTGTGCAGCGATATTTTCGATGATAGGAAGAGAAGTATTATTCGCGCAAAAAAAGTTGACACTCGGCGCGGTGGCTGATGGGAGCGACTGTAAATGGGAAATGCCTTTATGGTCGCTCCCATCAACCACCGCGCCGAGTGTCAACTTTGTTTGCGCGTGTAATATTGTTGTGTGATACGTAAAGTTTAAACAGACCGGCAGTGTGCTGGATCTTCCGCGAACAGTGCGGCCATCAGTCAGTGAATAAGATGTCGGAGTTGTGCAACAGGCGTTCTTAAGAAGCCCTTCCAAATCTACTTGCGGTGCACTCGTGAATTACGGGTTTCTAGAGCCACAGAGCGAAGAGACAAGACATGCTTTACAACCAGACGATGGCACATTTATCAGCTGAGAAACTGGCACAGATCAAGACCAACAATGAGTGTCTTCAACGAATTTGTCTTTCAGATGAATCAGCTTTCCACACATCACATAAAGTTGTTGTTGTTGTTGTGGTCTTCAGTCCTGAGACTGCTTTGATGCAGCTCTCCATGCTACTCTATCCTGTGCAAGCTTCTTCATCTCCCAGTACCTACTGCAACCTACATCCTTCTGAATCTGCTTAGTGTATTCATCTCTTGGTCTCCCTCTACGATTTTTACCCTCCACCCTGCCCTCCAATGCTAAATTTGTGATCCCTTGATGCCTCAAAACAAGTCCTACCAACCGATCCCTTCTTCTAGTCAAGTTGTGCCACAAACTTCTCTTCTCCCCAATCCTATTCAATACCTCCTCATTAGTTACGTGATCTACGCACCTTATCTTCAGCATTCTTCTGTAGCACCACATTTCGAAAGCTTCTATTCTCTTCTTGTCCAAACTGGTTATCGTCCATGTTTCACTTCCATACATGGCTACACTCCATACAAATACTTTCAGAAACGACTTCCTGACACTTAAATCTATACTCGATGTTAACAAATTTCTCTTCTTCAGAAACGATTTCCTTGCCATTGCCAGTCTACATTTTATATCCTCTCTACTTCGACCATCATCAGTTATTTTACTCCCTAAATAGCAAAACTCCTTTACTACTTTAAGTGTCTCAATTCCTAATCTAATCCCCTCAGCATCACCCGATTTAATTTGACTACATTCCATTATCCTCGTTTTGCTTTTGTTGATGTTCATCTTATATCCTCCTTTCAAGACACTGTCCATTCCGTTCAACTGCTCTTCCAAGTCCTTTGCTGTCTCTGACAGAATTACAATGTCATCGGCGAACCTCAAAGTTTTTACTTCTTCTCCATGAATTTTAATACCTACTCCGAATTTTTCTTTTGTTTCCTTTACTGCTTGCTCAATATACAGATTGAATAACATCGGGGAGAGGCTACAACCCTGTCTCACTCCTTTCCCAACCACTGCTTCCCTTTCATGCCCCTCGACTCTTATAACTGCCATCTGGTTTCTGTACAAATTGTAAATAGCCTTTCGCTCCCTGTATTTTACCCCTGCCACCTTCAGAATTTGAAAGAGAGTATTCCAGTTAACGTTGTCAAAAGCTTTCTCTAAGTCTACAAATGCTAGAAACGTAGGTTTGCCTTTTCTTAATCTTTCTTCTAAGATAAGTCGTAAGGTTAGTATTGCAAGTTAACAAGCTCAATGTGGGGAAATGGGGTTCACGTTAAGGATTCCCCTAAAATGAATGTCTGGTGCGCTTTTGATGCACAACAGAGTCAATGGCCCTTTCTTTTTTCTAAAAAAAAAGTCATTAGAGGGTAGAGACACTGAATAATACAGATACTACCAGTCAGCCTGTCTTTTTTGTCGAAAAATCACCAACAGATACGTGTATGTGGATATGCTACAACAGAATGCAGGACTGCAACTGGGAGATTTGCCATGTGATGTGGTTTCCCCAAAACGATGGTTCACCACCGCATGGGGAATCATATTGTCGAAATTTTATTATTGAAACATTTCCCGACAGGTGGCTTGGGCGTGCTGGTCCAACTACTTGGCCAGCAAGATTTCTTTTTGTTGGGCTACACAAAGGACAAGGTTTACGCTACGCAAGTAGCTGATCTGGATACGTCAAGAAGAAAGATAACAAATGCTGTTATTGGTGTTAGCAATGAATGGCGTCCAGCGTATGGTGTGTGATCGAATATCTATTAGACATTCTTCGAGCAACAATTTTATTGACACCGTAACCAAAACTTGCTCATTTATTCTTTCATTTGCCACAAACCACAAATTTGTGCACTACTGGGCATTAAAATTGCTACACTACGATGATGACGTGCTACAGACGCGAAATTTAACAGACAGGAAGAAGATGCTGTGATATGCAAATGATTAGCTTTTCAGAACATTCACACACGGTTGGCGCCGGTGGCGACACCTGCAACGTGCTGACATGAGCAAAGTTTCCAACCGATTTGTCATACACAGACAGCAGTTGACCGGCGTTGCCTGGTGAAACGTTGTTGTGATGCCTCGTGTAAGGAGGAGAAATGCGTACCATCACATTTCCGACTTTGATAAAGGTCGGATTGTAGCCTATCACGATTGCGGTTTATCGTATCACGACATTGCTGCTCGCGTTGGTCGACATCCAATGACTGTTAGTAGAATGTGGAATCGGTGGGTTCAGGAGGGTAATATGGAACGCCTCGGTGGATCCCAACGGCCTCGTATCACTAGCAATGGAGATGACAGGCATCTTATCCGCATGGCTGTAACGGATCGTGCAGCCGCCTCTTGATCCCTGATTCAACAGATGGGGACTTTCGCCAGACAACAACCGTCTGCACGAACAGTTCGACGACGTTTGCAGCAGCATGAACTATCAGCTCGGAGACCGTGACTGCGGTTACCCTTGACGCTGTATCACAGACAGGAGCGCCAGCGATGGTGTACTCAACGACGAACCTGGGTGCACAAATGGGAAAACGTCATTTTTTCGGATGAATCCAGGTTCTGTTTACAGCATCATGATGGTCGCATCCGTGTTTGGTGACATCGCGGTGAACGCACATTGGAAGCGTGTATTCGTCATCGTCATACTGGCGTATCACCCGGCGTGATGGTATGGGGTGCCATTGGTTACACGTCTCGGTCACCTCTTGTTCGCATTGACGGCACTTTGAACACTGGACGTTACATTTCAGATGTGTTACGACCCGTGGCTCTACCCTTCATTCGATCCCTGCAAAACCCTACATTTCAGCAGGATAATGCACGGCCGCATGTTGCAGGTCTTGTACGGGCCTTTCTGGATACAGAAAATGTTCGACTGCTGCCCTAGCCAGCACATTCTCCAGATATCTCACCAATTGAAAACGTCTGGTCAATGGTGGCCGAGTAATTGGCTCGTCACAATACTGCAGTCACTACTCTCGATGAACTCTGGTATCGTGTTGAAGCTGCATGGGCAGCTGTACCTGTACACGCCACCCAAGCTCTGTTTGACTCAATGCCTAGGCGTATCAAGGCCGTCATTACGGTCAGAGGTGATTGTTCTGGGTACTGATTTCTCAGGATCTATGCACCCAAATTGCGTGAAAATGTAATCACATGTCAGTTCTAGTATAATATATTTGTCCAATGAATACCCGTTTATCATCTGCATTTCTTGTTGGTGTAGCAACTTTAATGGCCAGTAGCGTAATTTCTGTAGCTTTTGTAAAATAAAATTGATAATTGTATAAAGTTTTTAGGCCCACCCTTAGACTGACCATCACTCATTCCGAGCTTTGCGTCTTTGAATTTCTAAGATACGTGGAGTTGCTTACCTGTGTAGTAGTCCTTGACAGAGGGTAGTTGGCTGTGGGCGCAGTCGGTGTCATTATCAGTAGGGCTTTCCAGCAGCGAGTCCCTCCGGACGCTCCAGGCCACCTCGCTCACCGACTGGAAGTCTCTGCTCATGTTGGACAGATTTCGGCCGGATCCTGGGCAACAGCATCCGCGTTTCCGGTCGCCACCTCTGTCACTCACTTTATTGCACTACACACGCACATTCAGGAAGCTTCGTGACACTTTACACTACGTCTTAGGTAGCCGTCCTAAGTATTTTCCATTCAGGGATAACTGGAATAACGAGACGAAAAATGCTCCAGAATCTGTAATGTTAAAGAGTGTTTCCCGAGTAGGATTCGGGACATGTTCTCGTGAAGAACGGATGATAATGAGATTCCTTTGAGGTAATATGCACTGGGGAGATAGCTATATGGTTCTTATCACTCACACGTCGACGCTTCACGTAGATGAGTAGAATAGTTCCAGCGCCAGTGATCACTGATGACACACGCTTAGTCACACACAAACAGATGAGAAAATATTTTACACGTACTTGAATCTCTCCAAAGATGCGTTAACGGCTGCATGTTGGCAGTGAGCTGTTCAGTTTTTAAACGTACCACCGGTTATCACCCTGCCTGCTGGAATAACGTCATACTCTTCAGCTGCCAGCTCTGTTAGCAGTGTCTGAATTTGGCGTCTCTAAAATGAGGACAGGAGAAGTCGATGTGCCGACAGCACAGCCGGCGCACTTGTACTTCACGTCGGCTGTCGCTGGTGTCTGATGTCACGTTTCTCGAGAAACCCAATTCCAAAGTACTTTCGGATTTCCCGCTTTTAGGGAACGTCATACTGGACGTTCACTGCACCAAACGCTCCTGTCTGCAACAGAGAAACAGGTGAGGAGAGCGTCGTGTGATTATCTATTTACTTGTCCACAAAATGAAACGATGAGTGAACAAGCAAGGAAAAGCTTTTTGTACAGAAGACTTCCTTTATTTTCACCCAAGGCTTCGCTTGCATACACATCTGATACATGCATGGTCACAGCTCCTCCTCCTCGCGTCTCTCTATCCATCTCATCCGCCCACCTCTACCTGTCAATCTTCTCCTCAACATTCTCTCTGTTTATTCACCTCCTCCTTCTCTCTTTTTCCTCCTCCTCCGCCCCCTTTCTGACCTTATCTTCCTCCCCTTTTCCTCTCTCCAAACTTCCCTCCCCCCCTCTTTCTATCCATCTTCAGTTTGTTTATTTAATCGTCGATGGACGCTGCCTTTGTACGCTTTATTCATGTCGTACTTGCTAGTTAACTTTTAATATTATTGTCGTTTACACACTACGATTTTCCTAGTATGTGCAGTAGCGTCACTATATTGCACGTGGCTTGGATGGCCCATATTACGTCTTCAATAATTTTAATTTTTATTACATCTTAATTTTAAGCTTATTTTTTCCTTCTTTTTAAGTATAGGTTTATCAGTCCCTTATTAGCCTTTTTGTAACTTAGGGAGAGGCATTGGTGACATTTCAACCCAGCCGTAAAAAAAATTTAGGGAGCTGACAATTTGATTCATAACATAATTTGGCATCCTGAATTCAATGGGTAAATCCAGTTTCCTAAGCAATATGTTTCGATCATTTCGAATTTTTTAGTTTTGAAAAATATCATTATTTTTTCAAACCCATATGTACAGTTGCTTCGTTATCACAGAATGTATTCACAATAAAAGTGTGAGGCAAAAATGTTTAAAATTGGCCGACGAGAAGCATTTTTTTTTTAAAAATGGTGGGCTCCATGTGGTTCCCAAGTCGTGCAGCGACCGTAAACCATGAAATTACCAAATATGCAGCAACCAGTCGCAAAATCATGTTTTATTTATTCACTTTTGCAAATCGATTTCAACTGATTAACAGTCGTCAAGGGTGCTTTCAACCAACTAATATGTGCCCTGAGTGGTAATACTGTCTTAAGCAGAGGTCAACTTTATGTGAAATCGATTTGCAAAAGTGAATAAATAAAACATGATTTTGCGACTGGTTGGTAATTTTAAGCATTTTTTATTGTGGTCATTTAGATTTTTTCAAAAAAGTCGAAGTATGGTTAGTTTTCTTTCATTAGATATACACAAAAACAGTTTTGCATCACCCCGGTTCCCAGAACTCCTGAAGATAGACATTGACTGTGGATATCGTATCACAGATACAGTCCCTTTGACTGTTCAGAGATGTCACTAAACCCGCCCAAAGATGTAAACAACCATGCGTGAGCAGCGCCTATTAGTCGGAGGGGGTCCGACAGCCGATCAGTTCCAGTCAATCCACCAGGAAGGAGGTACACGGCTCGTGCTGCCTATAGTTCAACCGTGCCTAGACGGTCAATATCGCGGTTCTATCGTGTCCCCATTGTTACTTTGTACCAGGAAGGGCTCTTAACAAGGAAAGTGTCTAGGCGTCTCGGAGTGAACGAAAGCGATGTTGTTCGGACATGTAGGAGATACAAGAGACAGGAACTGTCGATGACATGCCTCACTCAGGTCACCCAAGGGCTCCTACTGCAGTGGATGACCGCAACCTACGGATTATGGCTCGGAGGAAACTTGACAGCAACGCCACCATGTTGAATAATGTTTTTCGTGCAGTCACAGAACGTCGTGTTACGACTCAAACTGTGGGCAATACCCTGCATGATGCGCAACTTCACTCCCTACATCCATGGCGAGGTCCATCTTTGCGACAACGACACCATGCAGTGCAGTACAGATGGACCCAGCAACATGCCGAATGGACTGCACAGGATTGGCATCACGTTCTCTTCACCGATGAGTGTCGCATATGCCTTCAACCAGGCAATCGTTGGAGATGTGTTTGGAGGGAATCCGGTTGGGCTGAACGCCTTAGACACACTGTTCAGCGCGACCGCTACGGTCGCAGGTTCGAATCCTGCCTCGGGCATGGATGTGTGTGATGTCCTTAGGTTAGTTAGGTTTAAGTAGTTCTGATGACCTCAGAAGTTAAGTCCCATAGTGCTCAGAGCCCTTTTTTGAACCACACTGTCCAGCGAGTGCAGCAAGGTGGAGGTTCCCTGATGTTTCGGGGCGGCATTATGTGGGGCCGACGTACGCCGCTGATCGTCATGGAAGGCGCCGTAATGGCTGTACGATACGTGAATACCATCCACCGACCGATAGTGCAACCATATCGGAAGCATATTTTCGAATCATTCGTCTTTACGAACGACAATTCGCGTTCCCATCGTGCACATCTTGTGAAAGATTTCCTTCAGGATAACGACATCGCTCGACTAGAGTGGCCAGCTTGTTCTCCAGACATGCCTGGGATCGACTGAGAAGGGCTGTTTATGGACGACGCGACCCACCAACCACTCTGAGTGATCTACGCCGAATCGCCGTCGCGGAGTGACCAACAGTGCCTTGATGAATTTGTGGATAGTATGTCACGACGAATATAGGCATGCATCAATACTAGAGGACGTGCTAATGGGTGTCAGAGGTGCCGGAGTGTACAGCAATCTGGATCACCACCTCTGAAGGTCTCGCTGTATGGTGGTACAACATGCAATGTGTGGTTTTCATGAGCAATAAAATGGGCGGAAATGATGTTTATGTTAATCTCTATTCCAGATTCCCGGAACCGAGGTGATACAGACCTTTTTTGATGCGTAGATGTACAATGCAGAAATTTAATTGAAATAGTAATTTTCTATGAATATGTCTGTATATGTTCCTAAATTGTACGTATATCCGTAATCGTGTATATAAGTGTGCCTAATATATATATATATATATATATATATATATATATATATATATATATATATATATATATATAGAAATCAAAGTAAATAAATAAGTGCAACTATAATTTACTTTTTTCGGAATTTCCAGACATGCGGATTTACGTTCACTGCGGATTCAGTTGTGAACCGTAAAGTAAATATTTATAAAGATTTCTAATACAGAATGGATGGCGGTGGGGTATGGGGTCTCAGATCGAACAGGTGATCAATATTGGAACATAGTTCATACACTTTGCATAAAACGATACATACATACATATACTGTGCCAGTAACGCCCATGCAGTCTATCAACTCTAATGCGACGCGGAAACCTTGCACGACACCTGGCGTCTAGGAGAGATTCACTTTCATTTCGCGTGGCCTGCAGTTATATCCCGTACGGTTGGTTGGTTGTTTGGGGAAGGAGACCAGACAGCGTGGTCATCGGTCTCATCGGATTAGGGAAGAATGGGGAAGGAAGTCGGCCGTGCCCTTTCAGAGGAACCATCCCGGCATTTGCCTGGAGTGATTTAGGTAAATCACGGAAAACCTAAATCAGGATGGCCGGACCCGGGATTGAACCGTCGTCCTCCCGAATGCGAGTCCAGTGTCTAACCACTGCGCCACCTCGCTCGGTATATCCCGTACGGACGCAGTGGAGATGGCAAAGTGTGATATAATGCGTAAGTTGAAAATAAAGAATACAGTTTTCAAACTATCAAGTCGTCTTCTATTTAGTTTTCCTTCATACTGGGCCGTTCATTGTATAATATCGTAGTAATTCTATTTTATGCCAATTCCTTGTCCTGTATTAAGAATACAAATTTTTATCCAGAATGAGATTTTCACTCTGCAGCGGAGTGTGCGCTGATATGAAACTTCCTGGCAGATTAAAACTTTGTACTGCCAGAAGTGAAGGTGTGAGAAGGGGGCATGAGTCGTGGTTGGGTAGCTCAGTTAGTAGAGCACTTGCCCGCGAGAGGCAAAGATCCTGAGTTCGAGTCTCAGTCCGTCACACAGTTTTAATCTGCCAGGAATTTCACAAAATTTTTATTATTGATTTACACTTTTCGTTTAAATGTATCGTTGAAAAGGTAACTACACTTGAATGGCCAAAACGAAAAAATTGCTACTCCTCTGTCAATTTTTTTTTTCTCAAAACATTTTTGTGAATACATTCCGTAGTAGCCAACAACTGCACTTATGGATTTGGAAAAATAACAAATTTTTTTCAAAACTCAATAATTCAAAAGTGATGAAATAAACTTTATTTAGCAAATTAGATGTTTCCGCTGAATTTGGTTCATCTAGATATGTTATGAAATAAATTTTCAGTCCCCTGCGATTTTTTGGCGACCGTGATGAAATTTCAGCGCTACCTCCCCTTAAGTTACTAGCGCCATCCATCGTGCTTTCGCAGTATTAGCGCGGCTGTATGCGGCCATCTGCCGTTTAGTAATTTTAGTGCAGCTGCCGGTTAGAGAGCTCAACTGTTTGGCATTCAGGTCAACACGTATGCGTGGTTCTGCGCTGTGCTCTCTTTGATGTTGTAACAGTTTAAACGAATTTGTAATTCTTCGGTGGTTTTCTTTGTTAGATGGTCAGATCCCTTTTCCATTGTGGCTGTGGGTTGGTTTCCGAAACATTCTGCCTAGATTCCCAAAGTTCCTTTTAGTTATTCTGACGAACGGATTTTCATCTAGACGGTTTTATGTGTGTGTGGCTGACGTAGAGTTTTGTTAGCAGGCTCAGTGAACTCAAAAATGGCTGTATGCACTATGGGACTTAACATCTGAGGTCATCAATCCCCTGGAACTTAGAACTACTCAAACATAACTAACCTAAGGACATCACACACCTCCATGCCCGAGGCAGGATTCGAACCTGCGACTGTAGCACCAGCGCGGTTCCGGACTGAAGACCCTAGAACCGCTGGGCCACAGCGGCCGGCGCGCGACGAAATTCATTTCACAGTTTTACGTGAGCGTTGTCTGCGGATTTCATTCAATGCTTGTCGCAGCTTACAGGGAAACTTCCTATCGCACCTCCTCCCCTCCCCCCCCCCCCCCCTCAGAATTAGTTGTAGGATGACCCAGTGGATTCCTGTCAAAAACCGAACACAGATTGATCAAGCATGAAAACAGGAAGAACATGTACTGAACTATGAAAAAAGAAGCAAAATACACAGAGTGAACGGTCCACGCTAAAGATGTGAAACATCGTACTAATCTGAATACACTCCTGGAAATTGAAATAAGGACACCGTGAATTCATTGTCCCAGGAAGGGGAAACTTTATTGACACATTCCTGGGGTCAGATACATCACATGATCACACTGACAGAACCACAGGCACATAGACACAGGCAACAGAGCATGCACAATGTCGGCACTAGTACAGTGTATATCCACCTTTCGCAGCAATGCAGGCTGCTATTCTCCCATGGAGACGATCATAGAGATGCTGGATGTAGTCCTGTGGAACGGCTTGCCATGCCATTTCCACCTGGCGCCTCAGTTGGACCAGCGTTCGTGCTGGACGTGCAGACCGCGTGAGACGACGCTTCATCCAGTCCCAAACATGCTCAATGGGGGACAGATCCGGAGATCTTGCTGGCCAGGGTAGTTGACTTACACCATCTAGAGCACGTTGGGTGGCACGGGATACATGCGGACGTGCATTGTCCTGTTGGAACAGCAAGTTCCCTTGCCGGTCTAGGAATGGTAGAACGATGGGTTCGATGACGATTTGGATGTACCGTGCACTATTCAGTGTCCCCTCGACGATCACCAGTGGTGTACGGCCAGTGTAGGAGATCGCTCCCCACACCATGATGCCGGGTGTTGGCCCTGTGTGCCTCGGTCGTATGCAGTCCTGATTGTGGCGCTCACCTGCACGGCGCCAAACACGCATACGACCATAATTGGCACCAAGGCAGAAGCGACTCTCATCGCTGAAGACGACGCGTCTCCATTCGTCCCTCCATTCACGCCTGTCGCGACACCACTGGAGGCGGGCTGCACGATGTTGGGGCGTGAGCGGAAGACGGCCTAACGGTGTGCGGGACCGTAGCCCAGCTTCATGGAGACGGTTGCGAATGGTCCTCGCCGATACCCCAGGAGCAACAGTGTCCCTAATTTGCTGGGAAGTGGCGGTGCGGTCCCCTACGGCACTGCGTAGGATCCTACGGTCTTGGCGTGCATCCGTGCGTCGCTGCGGTCCGGTCCCAGGTCGACGGGCACGTGCACCTTCCGCCGACCACTGGCGACAACATCGATGTACTGTGGAGACCTCACGCCCCACGTGTTGAGAAATTCGGCGGTACGTCCACCCGGCCTCCCGCATGCCCACTATACGCCCTCGCTCAAAGTCCGTCAACTGCACATACGGTTCACGTCCACACTGTCGCGGCATGCTACCAGTGTTAAAGACTGCGATGGAGCTCCGTATGCCACGGCAAACTGGCTGACACTGACGGCGGCGGTGCACAAATGCTGCGCAGCTAGAGCCATTCGACGGCCAACACCGCGGTTCCTGGTGTGTCCGCTGTGCCGTGCGTGTGGTCATTGCTTGTAAAGCCCTCTCGCAGTGTCCGCAGCAAGTATGGTGGGTCTGACACACCGGTGTCAATGTGTTCTTTTTTCCATTTCCAGGAGTGTAGATACGGCGCACTGGTTATGTGGTAACGGTGGTTGGACTGTGAATTACCCTCGTGCCCCGCTCTTTTTTCCACATAATTATGAATTGGCCGTGCGGTCATGGACGAATCTGTTCGCTGTATTCAGATTTGTGTCCGTGTCGCGGAGTAACGTCCTTTTGCAGCACCGAGGTGTAAGGAAGGGACCTTCAGACGTACGTACCTCCTGTTTCTTCTACACAAGTCCCATATGCTAGGAGTCTTGCGTTCCGTTTTGTAAGTTTTGACTCTAGAATTCCTTTGTTATTTCTCAGTTCACATCAGTTTATTTCTCCTTTTCATTTCTCTCACAGGTCTATGCGACATCTCGCGTGCTCTCTCTATTCATCACCTTTACTTGCAACAGTAATACACTACTGGCCATTAAAATTGCTACACCACGAAGATGACGTGCTACAGACGCGAAATTTAACCGACAGGAAGAAGATGCTGTGGTATGCATATGATTAGCTTTTCAGAGAATTCACATGAGCTTGGCGCCGGTGGTGACACCTACAACGTCCTGACATGAGGAAACCTTCCAACCGATTTCTCATACGCAAACAACAGTTAACCGGCGTTGCCTGGTGAAACGTTGTTGTAGTGCCTCGTGTAAGGAGGAGAAATGCGTACCATCACGTTTCCGACTTTGATAAAGGTCGGATTGTAGCCTATCGCGATTGCGGTTTATCGTATGGCGACATTGCTGCTCGCGTTGGTCGAGATCCGATGACTGTTAACAGAATATGGACCCGGTGGGTTCAGGAGGGTAATACAGAACGCCGCGAACAGTTCGACGACGTTTGCAGCAGCACGGACTATCAGCTCGGAGACCGTGGCTGCGGTTGCCCTTCTAGGCGCTCAGTCCGCAACCGCGCGACTGTTACGGTCGCAGGTTCGAATCCTGCCTCGGGCATGGATGTGTGTGATGACCTTAGGTTAGTTAGGTTTAAGTAGTTCTAAGTTCTAGGGGACTGATGACCACAGATGTTAAGTCCCATAGTACTCAGAGCCATTTGAAACATTTTTTTTTTTTTTTTTTTTTTTTTTTTTTTTTTTTTTTTTTTTTGCGGTTACCAACTCACGTTGGAAACGTGTATTCGTCATCGCCATACTGGCGTACCACCTGGCGTGATGGTATGGGGTGCCATTGGTTACACGTCTCGGTCACCTCGTGTTCGCATTGACGGCACTTTGAACAGTGGACGTTACATTGCAGATGTGTTACGACCCGTGGCTCTACCCTCCATTCGATCCCGGCGAAACCCTACATTTCAGTAGGATAATGCACAACCGCATGTTGCAGGTCCTGTATGGGCCTTTCTGGATACAGAAAATGTTCGACTGCTGCCCTGGCCAGCACATTCTCCAGATCTCTCACCAATTGAAAACGTCTAGTCAATAGTGGCCGAGCAACTGGCTCGTCACAATACGGCAGTCACTAGTCTTGATGAACTGTGGTATCGTGTTGAAGCTGCTTGGGCAGCTGTACCTGTACACGCCATCCAACCTCTGTCTGACTCGATGCCCAGGTGTATCAAGGCCGTTATTACGGCTACGGCCTGAGGTGGTTGTTCTGGGTACTGATTTCTCAGGATCTGTGCACCCAAATTGCTGAAAAAGGTAATCACATGTCATTTCTAGTATAATATATTTGTTCAATGAATACCCGTTTATCATCTGCATTTCTTCTTGGGG
Organism: Schistocerca serialis cubense; assembly: GCF_023864345.2. Lineage (NCBI taxonomy): Eukaryota > Metazoa > Arthropoda > Insecta > Orthoptera > Acrididae > Schistocerca > Schistocerca serialis. Next base: position 89,117,802 of record NC_064649.1, on the reverse strand, counting down.
TAGCAATTTTAATGGCCAGTAGTGTATATTCTCACCGAATGACTCATGCTCTATAAGCAGTGTCTAGTATGACAACTGCCAAGACTACAGAAGGAGAACAGACATGTCAATGACCAGGCGAAAGGTACACAATTTTACGAATGTGGACAACCTTCAGCTGTACAATGGAATGACAATGAATATTTGTGCCGGACGGGGACTCGAAACCGGATTTCCTGCTTGTTGCGAGAGGTCACTATACCATTGGGTTCCCCGTGGGCGACTCCCGGCCACACCCAAACTTACACAGCCTGTACCCGCTCACCCATTATGTTCGAGGGGCGTTTGAAAAGTCTGTGCAAAAATAAAAACTACCTACTTCTTTCGGATAAACCTTTTTTTTCCGGTATAGTCTCCTTTGAGACTTATACACTTCGTCCAGCGCTGTTCTAATTTATTGATCCCTTTCGAATAATAGGAATTGTCCAAGTCTGCATAATAGGTATTAGTTGCTGCAATCATCTCCTCGTTTGAATAAAATCTTTGTCCCACCAGTCATTTCTTCAAATTGGGGAACACATAGTAGTCCGAGGGAGCCAAATCTGGAGAATAGAGGGGATGTGAAACGAGTTGGAATACTATTTCCATTAATTTTGCGACCACAACTGCTGAGGTGTGTGCTGGTACATTGTCGTGATGGAAAAGGACGTCCTTGCGGTCCAATCGCCGTCGTTTCTCTTGCAGCTCGGTTTTCAAACAGTCCAATAACGATGAATAATATTCACCTGTAATATTTTCACCCTTTTCCAGATAGTCGATGAGGATTAGCCCTTCCGAATCCCAAAAGACAGTCGCCTTTTTTGGTGCAGATTCTCCCTTGGTAACCCATTGTTTTGATTGTTCTTTGGTCTCAGGACTATAGTAATGTATCCATGTTACATCCACAGTGACGAAACGACGCTTAAAGTCCTGCAGATTCTTCCTCAACAGCTGCAAACCATCCTTGCAGCCGCGCGGGATTAGCCGAGCGGTCTCAGGCGCTGCAGTCATGAACTGTGCGGCTGGTCCCGGCGGAGGTTCGAGTCCTCCCTGGGGCATGGGTGTATGTGTTTGTCCTTAGGATAATTTAGGTTAAGTAGTGTGTAAGCTTAGTGACTGATGACCTTAGAACTTAAGTCCCATAAGATTTCACACACACACATCCTTGCAACACTTCACACGATTCTGTTTTGGGTCAAGGGTGAGCAATCGCTGAGCCCATTTTGTGGATAGCTTTCTCATTTGCAAATGTTTATGCAAAATATTATGTACCCCTTCATTCGAGATGCCCACATCACTAGCAAATTCACGCATATTAACTCTTCCGTCATCCATATCATGGATTTTTTCAATGATTTCTGGAGTCGTAACCTCCACAGCATGTCCAGAACGTTCACCATCACTTGTGCCCATATGGCCGAAAATTTTGAAACCACTTATAAACTGTTCTAATCGAAGGTGCAGAGTCACCGTAATGTTTATCAAGCTTCTCTTTAGCCTCCTGAGGCGTTTTGCCTTTCATAAAGTAATGTTTAATGACCACACGAAATTCTTCTTGTCCATATTTTGACAATAACTCGACTTCCTTGATTCACACGAATGCCAAACACAAAGAAATAGACCAATATGGCTGAAACTTGGTGTGCGTTCTTTCCAAAGATGCTACTAACTAAACATGACGTCGAAACTCGCCGGTGGTGCCATCTCTCGGACTTTGCACGGACGCCTCCTCGTATATTCCCGTATAGGGGAGACGATTTACTTGAAAGTCGCTTGCCGGTGTCGGTGGATAAGTACGACATTGCAGTGGCTGTGTTATTACCAATTACGATGCACAGTTCCTTCGGACATGCACGCATGCATGCACGCAGGCACTGGTACGACTACAGCCGTTATGAAATACAAGAAATGTATTCGCAGTTGCGAATATGGACAAGCTTCATCTGTATAATTGAATGACTACAGTGAAAATTTGAGTATCGTAATTCGTAATAACACAGGCACTGCAATATTGTAATAGTCCGCCGATACCAGGCAAGCGACTTTCAAGTAAAACATCCTCCCCGCGCGGGAATATACACAATGGATGTACGAGTACAGTTTGTACACAGTTGATTGACGACATATTGAAGTTTGGCTGTGGCTCTGAGTTGCGTTCGGAGAGCCAAATGGTTCCCCGGCATGGAAGCTCAGTCAGAGGGTTTAGTTAACCTCTGTAATAAAAGACTGAGTGAACGGATCAACAAACAACCTGAACGAGTGTCATCGGACGTCCGCCACGAACAAAGACAACGAACAATATAGAACAAAATGAAAAAAAAAAGAAATGGTTAGGCGAACGCTCGCGACAAGCGGGAATTGGGGTTCGATTCCCGGTCCGGCATAAATTTTCATTGTCATTCCGTTATACAGCTGATGGTTGTCCTTATTCGCAACTGCGAATACTTTTTCGTAATAAGATAGGCACAGGAATATCGTACTTATTTAATTAGTCTACTTTCTGAGTTTAGATAAGCCGATGATACTGCGACCGGTTGAAAGCAAGGGGAAACTAGCCGTAATTTTTCCCCAGGGCATGCAGCTTTATCCCCGATTTTATTCAGTCTGTATAATGAGCAAGCAGTAAAGGAAACAAAAGAAAAATTCGGAGCAGGTATTAAAATCCATGGAGAAGAAATACCAACTTTGAGGTTCGCCGATGACATTGTAATTCTGTCAGAGACAGCAAAGGACTTGGAAGAACAGCTGAAGGGAATGGACAGTGTCTTGAAAGGTGGATATAAGATGAACATCAACAAAAGAAAAACGAGGCTAATGGAATGTAGTCGAATTAAATCGGTTGATGCTGCGGGAATTAGATTAGGAAATGAGACACTTAAAGTAGAAGATGGGGAGCAAGATAACTGATGATGGCCGAAGTAGAGAGGATATAAAATGTAGACTAGCAATGGCAAGGAAAGCGTTTCTGAAGAAAAGAAATTTGTTAACATCGAGTATAGATTTAAGCGTCAGGAAGTCGTTTCTGAAAGTATTTGTATGGAGTGTAGCCATGTATGGAAGTGAAACATGGACGGTAAGTAGTTTAGACAAGAAGAGAATAGAAGCTTTCGAAATGTGGTGCTACAGAAGAATGCTGAAGATTAGATGGGTAGGTCACATAGCTAATGAGGAGGTATTGAACAGAACTGGGGAGAAGAGAAATTTGTGGTACAAGTTGACTAGAAGAAGGGATCGGTTGGTAGGGCTTATTCTGAGGCATCAAGGGATCACCAATTTAGCATTGGAGGGCAGCGTGGAGGGTAAAAATCGTAGAGGGAGACCAAGAGATGAATACACTAAGCAGATTCAGAAGGATGTAGGCTGCAGTAGGTACTGGGAGATGAAGAAGCTTGCACAGGATAGAGTAGCATGGAGAGCTGCATCAAACCAGTCTCTGGACTGAAGACCACAACAACAACTATCCGATGATGCTTAATCATGGCGAAACGTGTTATTTTTAAAGAAAGAATTACTTTCAACCATGACTGTTTTACTTTCAGTATGTAGAAATCCAATACTTTTGTTTGCGCTCCGCTCAAATATTTGACAAGAAACAGAAAAATGAACTCACCTGTTAGTCTGAAACGGTACCCATCCAAGTCAAAGGCGGGCGGTGACGTTTGAGCGCCATAGGTGGTACCAGTAGTAATGTTTCTCCAGTGCACTTCGCGACGGTGGAGACGTATAAGCGCCAGACCAACGCGGACATGACAACCGGCGCGGCTCCTAGTGTCTCTGTGCGGTTGCGTTTCATCTGGCGGTAATACCGCGTTATCAGCGAGGCCGTCTCTCCAAGGCGAACTGATAGCGGGCCATAGCCTTTTGTCTCCAACTCGTAGCCCCTCAGCACACGAGACCGTGGAAGTTTCGCAATGTCGCCGGCGTGTGAATTTATCCACGTAACTACCGAAACGTATTATCACTGTTTGGGTTTCTAAAGCGTTCCGATACTGATAACGCTATTTACACATACAGCGAGATTGTTCTTTATTCGATACACAACAATTTTTTTAAATACACTCATGCCCATAAATTAAGGGTAATGGTGATACATTGTGAAACAACGCTCTGGTGGGCGGTTTGCGGGTTTAAATCACCTCGGGGTACGACCATGCGGAGCATCTGACCTGCAGTCGTCGCACGGTGGCGCTGGCAGCAGTCCACACACGCAGAGGCATGAGCGTATGGCATTGGTGGCCGGCAGACCCCTCACGGGGCTGTTCGGCTGCCGCTCCACAAGTTCTTTAACGCCACTACGGCGAAAAGCGAGTGAATGAGGATGAAATGGTGATGAAAGACACACAACACCCAGTCATCTCGAAGCAGAGAAAATCCCTGACACCGCCGGGAATTGAACCCGAGACCTCGTGCGTGACAAGCGAGAACGCTACCGCAAGACCACTAGCCGCGGACTACGCAGAGTGGTGCATGTCAGAGTACGGTGCAGCGAGTAAGTGTGCAGACGTTTTCAGACGTGCTAATGGTGACTGTGTGTTGAAAATGGCTCAAAGAACACATATTGATGACGTTATGAGGGGTAGAATACTAGGGCGACTGGAGGCTGGTCAAACACAGCAGGTCGTAGCACGGGCCCTCTGTGTGCCACAAGGTGCGATCTCAACATTATGGAAAGGATTATAGCAGACAGGAAACGTGTCTAGGCGTTACAGTACTGTGTACAGTGTACAACACCACAAGAAGACCGATATCTCACCATCAGTGCCCGCAGACGGCCACGGAGTACTGCAGGTAGCCTCGCTCGGGACCTTACTGCAGCCACTGGAACAGTTGTCTCCAGACACACAGTCTACAGACGACTGAACAGACATGGTTTATTCGCCCGGAGACCTGCAAAGTGCATTCCGCTGTCGCCTGATCACTGGAGTCCCCGTAAAGCCTGGTGTCAAGAACACAGTATATGGTCATTGGAACAGTGGTCCCAGGTTATGTTCACGGATGAGTCCAGGTATAGTCTGAACAGTGAATCTCGCCGAGTTTTCATCTGGCGTGAACCAGGAACCAGATACCAACCTCATAATGTCCTTGAAAGAGACCTATATGGAGGTCGTGGTTTGATGGTGTGGGGTGGGATTATGGTTGGTGGACGTACACCCCTGCATGTCTTTCACAGGGGAACTGTAACAGGTCAGATGTATCGGGACGTCATTTTCACCAGCACGACGGCATTTTCAGGGGTGCAGTGGGTCCCACCTTCCTCCTAATGGATGACAATGCACGGCCCCACCGAGCTGCCATCGTGGAGGAGTACCTTGAAACAGAAAATATCAGGCGAATGGAGTGGCCTGCCTGTTCTCCAGACCTAAACCCCATCGTCGAACACGTCTGGGCTGCTCTCAGTCGACGTATCGCTGCACGTCTTCAAACCCGTTGGGCGACCGCTACGGTCGCAGGTTCGAATCCTGGCTCGGGCATGGATGTGTGTGATGTCCTTAGGTTCGTTAGGTTTAAGTAGTTCTAAGTTCTAGGGGACTGATGACCTCAGATGTTGAGTCCCATAGTGCTCAGAGCCATTTTGAAACCCTTAGGACACTTCAGGAGCTCCGACAGGCACTGGTACAAGAATGGTAGGCTATACCCCAGCAGCTACTCGACCACCTGATCCAGAGTATACCAACCCGTTGTGCGACCTGTGTACGTGTGCATGGTGATCATATCCCAAATTGATGTCGGGGTACATGCGCAGGAAACAGTGGCGTTTCGTAGCACATGTGTTTTGGGACGGTTTTCTCAACTTATCACCAATACTGTGGACTTACAGATCTGTGTCATGTGTCTTCCCTACGTGCCTATGCTATTAGCGCTAGTTTTATGTTGTGTCACGTTGTGTGGCACAACATTCTCCAATTATCCTTAATTTATGAGCATATTATGTATTGGTCCCACAAGCTGCTACCTTAGGGCTCTTATTTTTTCTTGCGTATATTAATCATCTTTTTTCAGTAACATTAGTAGATGCCAAATTTGTTTCCTTTGCAGATGATAAAATATTACAATTCGAGTAAACGACAAATTAGGTACGGTCTTACACACAGTGGTTAATGCAATTTCAATGGGCTAAAAATGTTTCCCACTCAATTCTTTATCACTCAACTTTGAAAATACACTATGCTGTTCAGAGCTTTTAAGAGGTTTCCTCCCAGTTACGTCGAAAACGTAACAGAAAGCAGACAGGAGAGGTTGACGGTGCCTAATTCTTGAAATGGAAATGCCCTGTTGCTAGGACCTCCCGTCGTGTAGACCGTTCGCCTGGTGCAAGTCTTTCGAGTTGACGCCACTTCGGCGACTTGCGTGTCGATTGGGTTGAAATGATGATGATAAGGACAACACAACACCCAGTTCGTGAGCGGAGAAAATCTTCGACCCAGCCGGGAATCGAACCAGGGCCGTTAGGTATGACATTCCGTCGCGCTTACCACTCAGTTACCAGGGACGGACATTCTTGAGATTACAACTAGACAATAAAAAAGTAATAAGGAGCAAAACAAATGAGTTTAGCGATAAATTTAACACAAACATTTGGTGCCACGAAGTACACGGGGTGAACTAATTCAACTTTGGAAGCATAATAAGGACTTACATACGAAGCGAGGAGGAAATAAAAACACATTAGCACAGGCAAAGTGGGCATTCCTGGCCAAGAGAAGTCTAGCGGTATAAAATATGGGACTTAATCTGAGGAAGAAATTCCTGAGAATGTACAATTGGAGCACAGCAATGTATGGTAGTGAATTATGGACTACGGGAAAACAGGAACACAAGAAAATCGAAGCACTTGAGCTGTGTGTGGCCGGCCGGTGTGACCGAGCGGTTCTAGGCGCTACAGTCTGGAACCGCGCGACCGCTACGGTCGCAGGTTCGAATCCTGCCTCGGGCATGGATGTGTGTGATGTCCTTAGGTTAGTTAGGTTTAAGTAGTTCTAAGTTCTAGGGGACTGATAACGTCAGATGTTAAGTCCCATAGTGCTCAGAGGCATTTGAACCATTTTTTAACTTGAGTTGTGGCGCTACAAAACGATGTTCGGAAGAATTTGGACTGAGGAGTTAAGGAATGATGAGATTCTCAGCAGGATCGGCGAAGAAAGGAAGGTGTGAAAAACAGTAACAAGAAGAAGGGAGAGAATGGTAGGACATGTATTAAGATATCAAGGATTAACTTCCATGGTACTAGAGGGAGAGCCGGCCATTGTGGCTGAGCGGTTGTAGACGCTTCAGTCCGGAACCGCGCTGCTGCTACGGTCGCAGGTTCGAATCCTGCCTCGGGCATGGATGTGTGTGATGTCCTTAGGTTATTTAGGTTTAAGTAGTTCTAAGTTTAGGGGACTAATGACCTCAGATGTTAAGTCCCATAGTGCTTAGAGCCATTTGAACAATTGGAGCTAGAGTGAGATATAGCGGAGAAAAATCGAAGGCAAGACAGAGATTGGAATATATCCGGCAAGTAATTGAAGAGTAGAATGCAAGTGCTACTCTGACGTGATAAGGTTGGCACAAGAAAGGAACCAGTCAGAAGAATGACAACTAAAAGGAAAAAAGAGAAAGTCTGGCTTCATGACTCAGCACGTTTGTACATTAGTCGCAAGATATTCACATATCTCTCTTATCAGTCGTCTGTCTTTTATGGATTCGATCGCCTGTCAGGAATCCATAATCATGGATTACACCGATTCGCCTGTATTACCGCAGAGCGAAATGTTGTTTGTGAAACGTGACACTTTGCAAACACCCTGTGGTTTTGGAACTGAAGCTACTACTTACCGACGAGCGTTTTTATATTCGTAACTGAGATCCTGCTTAATAACGGATGCCATTCATAGGCTATTCAGACATTCCGCCGTAAATGTTACGTCTTCTCCCTCGTACTGTTAACATCTACTGTATGTCACGAAATCGCCAAAGGGATGCACGGTGCGCGTTCCAAGTGCATGTTATCTGTCTAAAATTTCACAGGGGTAACAAAAATTTAATTTTCAATATTTCTTGTAATTACTGATAACTTTAAAATGCTGCCATCACTCAATCACTAAGCGGTATAATCTTATGTTAACGTTTAACGCAATTAAGTCAAACATAAACAGTGTTTGTATCTTGAGGGAGCGTAACTCAAGGCTCGCAAATTACCCAGACTATATTGATCTAGTATTCCGAAACTTTTTATCGTTGACAGCAACCGCTAAAATAGAAAAACATATCTTACTGCCTTTTTTTGTTCACACATTAAAACTTCAGAAGCAGACCTTTAACAGAGTGATTGAACTTGAGTAGTCATGATTTCTTCTTCTCCCCAAATTCTTTTCATACTCTCGCTGTGCTCTCTATTGCATTCTTCCTACCATTTATTTCCTGTTTTTTTCTCGGTGTTTTTTTTTAATGTATCGTTCTTTATTATGTTCCTGAACTGTTCTCGATTGATTACTGTCTTGTGTAATTTTCAGTTTCTTAATATCTTCTTCTGTTTCACTGACTCACTTTATCTAGTTCGTTTTACTGTTCGCTAGGTCAAAGATTTTCGTTGTGAGCCTGTTCTTATTCATCCTGCTGATATGTCCACAAAATTACATCTTTCTCTTTCTAAAGGTGTCCGTCACTGTTTCTATCTCTGTGTAGATCTCTCTTGTTGGCCTCTTTATCCAGATTCTTTCACGAAACACTGGTACAAGTATTTCCCTCAGAATTTTTCTTTCTTGCTTTTCAATTTCTCTGATTTTGCTATGACCATGAATCATTGTAGTTTCTGCAGCATAGAGTGCTTCTCGTACACCCACTGTGTTGCAATGCCTTAATTTTGCATTGACAGAAATAGATTTTTTATTGTAGTGATTCCAAGTGATTCTATATGCATTCTGTGATTTGGAATTCTTTCTTGATTGGCTATGGAGTTCACTCCTGATGGCTGGATTATCTCTCCTGGATATTTGAAGTGGTGAGTTGTAATGGGGGGATTATTTCCAGGCTTGCTTCTATGTATTGAGTCTTCTCATAGGGGATTTGTAGGCCAGTCCTCTGTGAGATTTCGTGAAGCTTCTCCAGTGCAAGTTTGGCTTCTCCTCTATTGTTGGTAAGAATGGCAAGCTCGCTTCAAACTGATTCTCTGCTCTTTTTTAAACCCGAGTTGAATTCCCTCTGTTTCCTTTTCCCATGTCTTCACAATAAAACACGATGTTTTAATGTATTACTTCCTTAATACTAAGGATATAAAATGTAGACTGGCAATGGCAAGGAAAGCGCTTCTGAAGGAAGGGAAATTTGTTAACATCGAGTACAGATTTAAATGTCAGGAAGTTGTTTCTGAAAGTATTTGTGTAGAGTGTAGCCATGTATGGAAGTGAAACGTTTAGACAAGAAGAGAATAGAAGCTTTTGAAATGTGGTGCTACAGAAGAATGCTGAAGATTAGATGGGTAGATCACATAACTTATGAGGAGGTAATAAATAGAACTGGGGAGAAGAGAAATTTGTGGCCCAACTTGACTAGAAGAAGGGATCGGTTGGTAGGACATATTCTGAGGCATCGAGAGATCACCAATTTAGTATTGGAGAGCAGCGTGGAGGGTAAAGACCGAAGAGGGAGACCAAGAGATGAATACACTATGCAAATTCAGAAGGATGTAGGTTGCAGTAGGTACTGGGAGATGAAGAAGCTTGGACAGGATAGAGTAGCATGGAGAGCTGCATCAAACCAGTCTCAGGACTGAAGACCAAAACAACAACTAATAAATCTATTAGCAACACATTTTGCAGCCAGTATCTACATGTATCTGTGACTGGATTATGATAAAATTATATTGTTATATGACACATACGGCTCAGGGGATATGACGTCATAAAACTGAGATGCGTGAAGAACCAGTTTTTTCTTAAAACTAGGGTGAGGTCCTATACTCCGAGGAGCGTAGGGGACGATACCGACTAGGCAAGGTCCTAGCGGAAGTGGTTTGCCATTGCCTTCCTTCGACCGTAATGGGGATGAATGATGGTGGTAAAGACGACACAACAACACCTACTCATCTCGAGGAAGGGAAAAAACCCTTACCCACCGGGCGCGTGAAGCCAGAACGTTACCACAAGACCACGAGCTGCGGACGTCCAGACTGTCCTCATCCTGAATGATATTTTCACTCTGCAGCGGAGAGTGCGCTGATATGAAACTTCCTGGCAGAATGAAACTGTGTGCCGGACCGAGACTCGAACTCGGGACCTTTGCCTATAGCGAGCAAGTGCTCTACCAACTGAGCTACCCAAGCACGACTCACGCCCCGTCCTCACAGCTTCACTTCTGCCAGTACCTCGTCTCCTACCTTCCAAACTTTACAGAAGCTCTCCTGCGAACCTTGCAGAACTAGCACTCCTGAAAGAAAGGATATTACGGAGACATGGCTTAGCCACAGCCTGGGGATGTTTCCAGAATGAGATTTTCACTCTGCAGCGGAGTGTGAGCTGATATGAAACTTCCTGGCAGATTAAAACTGTGTACCGGACATAGACTCGAACTCGAGATCTTTGCCTTCCTGTTTGATAACGAGAACCCATAGCAACTTCCAACACACTTCAAGGATAATTTCAATCCTTTTCTAAGAAATTAGGCCACGGGCAAATTATCGGAAATTATAGCTGGAGCCACGAATGATGGCGGTCGAGTATAGGGTTGTTCTGCGCACCTACGTCCGCATCCTCTGACAGCCAATGAGCATACAGAATTGTTCCGAGCGCTCTGCAGCAAATGCCGTAGCTTAACAAACTTTTTTTTATTCCCTTATTTTGCCTCTGGGTTACAGGGACCATACAGCCAACAACGGTTATAAAGTGCTAAAAAAACACAGTGGCAAGAAAGCAAACATTGAACGTGATCGTAGCGAATTGTTTAGTGAATTTAATTTCATATTTTGCTACTTGTAATCGCAGATGGTGATGGTAAGTGACAAATTCTCTATAGGCAAGCGAGAGACAATTTGTGTATGCTTTCTTCAAGCGCAGAGCACCCACGTGTGCGTTCTGCAACTGTCGGCTGGAATCGGCAACAATGCAATCCACGTCCGTTCCTCGACATGCGCGAACCGCCATCGTCGGTCGATCGAACTATAATAAAACGAACATAATTAGCGTTTTGTGTCTTCAACCATCAACGTCAAATACACTACTGGCCATTAAAATTGCTACACCACGAAGATGACTCGATACAGACGCAAAATTTAACCGACAGGAAGAAGATGCTGTGATATGCAAATGATTAGCTTTTCAAAACATTCACACAAGGTTGGCGCCGGTGGCACACCTACAACGTCCTGACGTGAGGAAAGCTTCCAACCGATTTCTCATACACAAACAGCAGTTGACCGTCGTTGCCTGGTGAAACGTTGTTGTGATACGTCGTGTAAGGAAGAGAAAAGCGTACCATCACGTTTCCGACTTTGATAAAGGTCGGATTGTAGCCTATTGCGATTGCGGTTTATCGTATCGCGACGTTGCTGCTCGCGTTGGTCGAGATCCAATGACTGTTAGCAGAATATGGAATCAGTGGCTTCAGGAGGGTAATACGGAACGCCGTGCTGGATCCCAACGGCCCCGTATCACTAGCAGTCGAAATGGCAGGCATCTTATCCGCATGGCTGTAACGGATCATGCAGCCACGTCTCGATCCCTGAGTCAACAGATGAGGACGTTTGCAAGACAACAACCATCTGTACGAACAGTTCGACGACGTTTGCAGCAGCATGGACTATCAGTTCGGAGACCGTGGCTGCGGTTACCCTTGACGCTGAATCACAGACAGGAGCGCCTGCGAAGGTGTATTCAAGGACGAACCTGGGTGCACGAATGGCAAAACGTCATTTTTTCGGATGAATCCAGGTTCTGTGTACAGCATCATGACGGTCGCATCAGTGTTTGGCGACATCGCGGTGAACGTACATAGGAAGCATGTATTCGTCATCGCCATACTGGCGTATTACCCGGCGTGATGGTATGGGGTGCCATTGGTCACACGTCTCGGTCACCTCTTGTTCACATTGACGGCACTTTGAACAGTAGACGTCACATTTCAGATGTGTTACGACCCGTGGCTCTACCCTTCATTCGATCCCGGCGAAACCCTACTTTCAGCAGGATAATGCACGGCCGCATGTTGCAGGAATTGTACGGGCCTTTCTGGATACAGAAAATGTTCGACAGCTGCCCTGGGCAGCACATTCTCCATATCTCTCACCAACTGAAAACGTATGGTCAATGGTGGCCGAGCAACTGGCTCGTCACAATACGCCAGTCAGTACTCTTGATGAACAGTGGTATCGTGTTGAAGCTGCATGGGCAGCTGTACCTGTACACGCCATCCAAGCTCTGTTTGACTCAATGCCCAGGCGTATCAAGGCCGTTATTACGGCCAGAGGTGGTTGTTCTGGGTACTGATTTCTCAGGATCTACGCACCCAAATTGCGTGAAAATGTAATCACATGTCAGTTCTAGTATCATATATTCGTCCAATGAATACCCGTTTATCATCTGCATTTCTTCTTAACACACAAACTCACGTGTGAAGTAATCAGTCGTTTGACACTGTTTCATACATGGGAGGTCGATTCCTTAATGAGTTCGGGCTGGAGATGTTGCTAGTATCGCAGAATGCATAAATCTAGTACTTTCTCGAATTCTATTTTTTGCGCAGCTTATGTAAAACGTTGATGTAGATACAAATGATAATAACTGCACACGTGTCCTGTACTTAATATCGTTTTTTATGTCTGGAGATGGCCTGTTTTTGACCAAAACTGGTAGTTTCAATACTATGACACACAGATATTGCGCAAAATTGTTGTTTTTGCGAAACTAAAAATACATTTTATCATGTGCGTCGTTGAAAATCTGGAGACTACGCTGAACATCGCAGAACAATGTCGGAAAATTAAAGTAATCAAGAACACAGCGCCTTCGCGCACTTGTTTTGAAGTCCACAATCTGCTAAGTCAGACTGTCTTTGCGTCATTCAGTATGATAAGGGAGATAGAAAACACACGTGGAGCATCGCTGTCGATCCGTGTTACGTAAATGAGCAGGAGATGGAAGTGAATTTTATGTCAGAAGCTATATGAGAGTTGCCTTTTCTTTTACGAGAAACATCGAAAGAAAAAACCATTTTTGAAAATATAAAACTGTCTATTGTTTCTCAAAGTATACGCCACGCCTTCTCAATTTATACAGTTCTCCATGCATTCAAACGAATTATGGAAACAGTATCCCTACTCTGATGGTTTTCGAGGGACTCAAAACAGATTCTTGAGATGTTTCTGTCGGCATATTATTTGTTTGACGTAAGGGAACAAAAGGAAGTCGTTAGGCGATAAATCAGGCGAATACAGTCAATGGTACATTAATTCCATCTTTTTCTCAGTCAAATAATCGATTATTTGAACTTCTGTGAGAGATTAGACTGTGGATCTACCATTGTCGTGTGAAGAATGATGCAACATTTTTTTCGTTTTTTCCTGATTTCAGTCTTGACTTGCGCCGAACTTTACTGTCATATACCACTCATTGTTAACTGTTCTTTGAACTTCTATTTTAACGCAATGCCCGCAAAATTTCAAATGTAACCAAAGAAACAAGCGATCATTATCTCGGAGAACTTTGCGTACGAAACAGTTCTATCTGTTTCGGTTTCTGTGGGAACACCCAAACAGTTTATTGGCTTTTTTTTGCTTTATTTGTGGCCTTCGATATATGATACGCTACAAATTAACTGACATATCCTACACGCGTGCACACCAGTGACTCATGGAATATTTACATCGCTTATAAACATAGTAATTATGTCGTGATATGTTCATCCACTAAAAAGTTATTTATATACTTATCGTAATGAAAAATGCTCCTGTCGTAGCACAAATAATGGCGAATATGTCCTGGGCAGAATTAGGGAACCAACTTTTCGACATATCTAGCAGCTTCAAACACATTTAAATCAGAGCATCTTGACATATTAGCCTTTGTTTACTTGTTAATATTAGTAGCTATGTCAAGTAATATAATTCATCGTGTCAAGCAAAGTAACATGATACATAATGTCAGGTATAACGTGACACATGTCATCGTGTCATCCAACATGGCATCTGTCATGCACAATATGACACAACGTGTCATTCAAGTTTAAATGCGTGCATCTCCACTCTGGGGGAATTTTTTTATACGGGGGTCACCATCTTTTATCTATATGTTTGAAAGTTTTACAGTGTGTAGATACATCCTTTAGGAACAATATTTTCATTTCTCCACATAATTTCCATCCCTCTCAACTGCCTTACGCCATCTTGAAACCAGGGCCTGTAGGCTATACCCGCTCGGTAAAATTCTGGACCAACCTGTTGGAGCCACTGTTTGGCAGCGTGCACAAGAGAGTCATCATCTTGAAACCTTGTTCCACGAAGAGAGTCTTTCAGTTTCCCAAAGAGATGATAGTCACATGGAGCCAGGTCAGGACTGTAAGGCGGGTGTTTCAGTGTTGTCCATCCGAGTTTTGTGATCGCTTCCGTGGTTTTTTGACTGACATGTGGCCGTGCATTGTCGTGCAAAACATCCTGCTTTTGCCGATGTGGTCGAACACGACTCAGTCGAGCTTGAAGTTTCTTCAGTGTCGTCACACATGCATCAGAATTTATGGTGGTTCCACTTGGCATGATGTTCACAAGCAAGAGTCCTTCATAATCGAAAAACACCGTAGCCATAACTTTTCCAGCAGAAGGTGTGGTTTTGAATTTCTTTTTCTTGGGTGAATTTTCATGATGCCACTCCATTGATTGCCTCTTCGTCTCTGGGAAAAATGATGGAGCCATGTTTCATCACCTGTCACAATTCTGCCAAGAAATTTATCTCGACCATTCTCGTACTGTTCCAAAGGTTCGCTGCATACCGTTTTTCTTGTTTCCTTGTGAGCTACTGTCAACATCCTGGGAACCCACCTGGCACAAACCTTTCTTAATGCCAACACTTTCAGTATTCAGCAAACACTTCCTTCCCCTATCCCAATGTAGCGTGACAATTCGTTCACTGTGATGCGTCTGTCAGCAGCTACCAATTTGTTAACTCGCTGCACATTATCCGGAGTGTGCGCAGTACGAGGCGTGCCTTTGCGAGGGCAATCCTCAATATTGGCGTGCCAGCTTTCATCACGTAACCTGCTTGCCCACCGACTAACTGTACTGCGATCGACAGCAGCATCTCCGTACACCTTTTTCAGCCTCTTGTGGATGTTTCCGTCTCATTTTCACAGTACAGGAATTCTATGACAGCACCTTGCTTCTGACGAACGTCAAGTGTAGCAGCTATCTTGAAGACATGCTGTAACGGCGCCTCACGGGAACAGGTTGAACTAAGTTTGAAAAAAAGCGGGAAGGGTGTATCTACACACTGTAAAATATTCACACATGCAAAATAAAAACTGTATTTTTACAAAAATAGTGGGCATTTCTTTTGGAGTGACCCGCACTCTCGAATACCTCCTATTGTAGAAGCATCCCACTCTCTAGAAGGACATAAAAAAATGAAATAATCGTATGGCAGTGTTGGCCGGGAGGTCCCATTCAGGTTCGACAGCCAAGTTCAAGTCTTATTTCAGTCGGCGCCACATTGGGGGACTTGCGGCCGATAATGAGGACAACACAACACCCAGACAACGAGCGGTGAAATTCTCCAACCCGTTGGGGATCGAACCCGGACCCACTGTATGAGAGGCAAGCACGTTAACACCCATCTAAGCAGGCGGACTCTGGAAGCACCTAAATTTGTGTCTATTTGTTCCTACAACCCTCACCATACGTGTAACAATGGATGGGTCTGAGAGCTCATTGCGCTAGAAAAGTCAGGTTAAGTCGTGAAAAAGCGCGAGTATGTCAAGATGTTTCGATTTTAAATGTCTTCGAAGCTTCCATGCTTCGAAAAGCTAGTCCCCCCCCCCTTTTTTTTTACATCCATAACTCTATCCAGGACATATTCCGTGCTACAACAGGAGCATTTTTGAAATTCTAGTTCCTAACTTTTACTCTACCATGATACTGACATTAGACTGTCATGTTGTTTTGTTGACTCGGACGATGACTTTTCCGGTGCAGGTTTCTTTAATCGTCTTTCGGAACATTTTGCTTCTATCGTGGCAAAGGATAAAGCTTTCGTAAAACAACACGACAACCGTTAATCACATGTATTTGTCTACCTTCGTACCAAATTTTAAGCGATTCGCAAAAGTATTTGAAACACAGAAGCGGCGTGCTTAAAAACTCACAAATGTGTTTTATCGTATGAATGCATTTTTTTATTTATTTGATTCACTTTAAACCTTTTCCTCGTAATCAGTTCTCGTAGGAATGACTTTTACGTGCTACATTTAGTTCGACTTTAAACCATCGTATCTCGACAACGGATATACACTACTGGCCATTAAAATTTATACGCCAAGAAGAAATGCAGTTGATAAAGGGATATTCATTGGACAAATATATTATAACAAAACTGACATGTGATTACATTTTCACGCAGTTTGGGTGCATAGATCCTAAGAAATCAGTACCCAGAACAACCACCTCTGGCCGTAATAACGGCCTTGATATCCCTGGGCATTGAGTTAAACAGAGCTTGGATGGCGTCCAGCTGCCCATGCAGCTTCAACAAAATACCACAGTTCATCAAGAGTAGTGACTGGTGTATTGTGACGAGCCAGTTGCTCTGCCACCATTGACCAGACGTTTTCAATTCGTAAGGGATCTGGAGAATGTACTTCCAGGGTATCAGTCGAACATTTTCTGTATCCAGAAAGGCCCGTACAGGACCTGCAACATGCGGTCGTGCATTATCCTGCTGAAATGTAGAGTTTCGCAGGGATCGAATGAAGGGTAGAGCCACGGGTCATAACACATCTGAAATGTAACGTCCACTGTTCAAAGTGCCGTCAATGCGAACAAGAGGTGACCGAGACGTGTAACCAATGGCACCCCATACCACCACGCCGGGTGATACGCCAGTATGGCGATGACGAATACACGCTTCCAATATGCGTCCATCGCGATGTCGCCAAACACGGATGCGACCATCATGATGCTGTAAACAGAACCAGGATTCATCCGAAAAAATGACGTACCATGACCCAGGTTCGTCGTCGAATACACCGTCGCAGGCGCTCCTGGCAGTGATGCAGCGTCAAGGGTAACCGCAGCCACAGTCTCCGAACTCATAGTCTGTGCTGCTGCGAACGTCGTCGAACTGTTCGTGCAGATGGTTGTCTTGCAAACGTCCCCATCTATTGACTCAGGGATCGAGACGTGGCTGTACGATCCGTTACAGCCATGCGGATAAGATGCCTGTCATCTCGACTGCTAGTGATACTAGGCCATTGGCACCCAGCACGGCGTTCCGTATTACCCTCCTGAACCCACCGATTCCACATTCTGCTAACAGTCGCTGGATCGCGACCAACGCGAGCGGCAATGTCGCGATACGATAAACTGCAATCGCGATAGGCTACAATCCGACCTTTATCATTTCGGAAACGTGATGGTACGCATTTGTCCTCCTTACACGAGGTATCACAACAACGTTTTTGCCGGCCGGTGTGGCCATGCGGTTCTAAGCGCGTCAGTTTGGAACCGCGTGACCGCTACGGTCGCAGGTTCGAATCCTGCCTCGGGCATGGATGTGTGTGATGTCCTTAGGTTAGTTAGGTTTAAGTAGTTCTAAGTTCTAGGGGACTGATGACCTCAGTAGTTAAGTCCCATAGTGCTCAGAGCCATTTTTGAACAACAACGTTTCACCAGGCAACGCCGGTCAACTGCTGTTTGTGTATGAGAAATCGGTTGGAAACTTTCCTCATGTCAGCACGTTGTAGGTGTCGCCAACGGCGCCAACCCAGTGTGAATGCTCTGAAAAGCCAATCATTTGCATATCACAGCATCTTATTCCTGTCGGTTAAATTTCGCGTCTGTAGCACGTCACCTTCGTGGTGTAGCAATTTTAATGACCAATAGTGCAGATTATTGGATAAAAAAATTTCTAGAATGAGATTTTCTCTCTGCAGCGGAGTGTGCGCTGATATGAAACTTCCTGGCAGATTGAAACTGTGTGCCCGACCGAGACTCGAACTCGGGACCTTTGCCTTTCGCGGGCAAGTGCTCTACCACCTGATCTACCGAAGCACGACTCACGATCGGTCCTCTCAGCTTTACTTCTGCCAGTACCTCGTCTCCTGCCTTCCAAACTTTACAGAAGCTCTCCTGCAAACCTTGCAGAACTAGCACTCCTGAAAGAAAGGATATTGCGAAGACATGGCTTAGCCACAGCCTGGGGATGTTTACAGAATGAGATTTTCACTCTGCAGCGGAGTGTGCGCTGATATGAAACTTCCTGGCAGATTAATGTGAGTACCGGGTGTGAGTCGTGCTTGGGTAGAGCACTTGCCCCCGAAAGGCAAAGGTCCCGAGTTCGAGTCTCGGTCGGGCACACAGTTTTAATCTGCCAGGTTCAAAAAAATTTCTGTTTGACATTTTGCTTTATCCATTTATCTACCTTCGCACAAAGTTTGAGCCGATTCAAAAGTTCAAAGTAGGGAAGTGGCGCCCTTTAAAATCCACCCAGAAAAACGTGTTCGTTTGTACGTAAAATCCAAACGAAGCACGGCTTTTTCAAACGGTTAAAACTCACCTTAGACAGAGGTCCGATACACTGAGGGACCAAATTTGAACCATCTCTCGCTCTCTCTCCAGTGTGGAGTTATTTACACTGATCAGCGAGAACATTACAACCACTCTCCTACTACCGATATAAACCCGTCCAGGCGATAGCAGTGTCACCTGGCGAGGAATGACTGCTAGTCAGAGACAACGGTGCATGTAGTACCACTGAGCATGCAGTCCGTGTGTAGAATCAGGAAGGAGCGCTATTTTTCTGAAATTGACTGACGACATATTGAGAGGGCGCGGAGGCTCGGCACGAGTATTTCGAAAAATGAACGACTTGCCGGATTTTCGAGGAGTGCTGTGGTGAACGTCTTCAACACGCTGTGAAACCACACCCAGGCGTCATGGACCTGGGTGGCCACCCCTCATTACAAATGTCGGATGTATGTTGGGCAGACTGGTAAAACAGGACAGGCAGCGAACTGTGGCGGGACTATCACCATACTCTAATGCTGGGCAGAATACAAGTGTGTCTAAATACACAGTGTGTGGTGTCACCGTCAGACACCACACTTGCTAGGTGGTAGCCTTTAAATCGGCCGCGGTCCGTTAGTATACGTCGGACCCGCGTGTCGCCACTATCAGTGATTGCAGACCGAGCGCCGCCACACGGCAGGTCTAGAGAGACTTCCTAGCACTCGCCCCAGTTGTACAGCCGACTTTGCTAGCGATGGTTCACTGACAAAATACGCTCTCATTTGCCGAGACGATAGTTCAGCATAGCCTTCAGCTACGTCATTTGCTACGACCTAGCAAGGCGCCATATTCAGTTACTATTGATATTGTGAATCATGTACCGTCAAGAGCGACGTTCATCATTAATGGATTAAAGTTAAGTATTCCACCAGCTATGTCCGTTTTTCTAAAATTCTAATTTCCTTGTGCTGTTCCAGACCTCACGCCAACCTGCGTGAGCTAAAACGCGTGCCTTTCGGCCTCCTCTAGTAACACGGTGTTGCCTCTCCTGACAACTACAACACAGTGCTCCAAACATTCCTAACGATGGACCTCCATAGCTGACGACCCTGTGCATGTGCCAATGTTAACACCACTACATCGGCAACTACGACTGAAATGGCCACGTGACCATCAGCATTGGATGTTGGTACACTGGTAGAACGTTGCATGGCACACAATAAAAATAAAATATCGTAACGGTAGTAAGAGAGATGACGGACGATAACAGGCAGAAAAATCGAATGTTCCGGTTAGAACTGAATGCGCCGAACTGTGTCGACTGATTTCATTCTGTTGCTCCCATAGACCCATATAGACCCATAGACTAGTTTCATTCGAAACAAATGAACGAATGACAGTTCTCCGGATACGTGAAACTACAACCGAATGAATCGATTGGTTACATTCGTTTGTTCCCATCAGTAGTTTGTAAGGTGTCAGGCAAATCCAACACCTTCCATGAAAACCCTGACATGATAAGCAAATCCAGTAGTATGTCACATAGCTCCGAATACATCGTGACATTAAATTAACCAAAGTAATACGAGTAACAAGTGAGCAAATGGAATACCGCGATACATCGTTGACAAGTTGGTTCTGACCCAACAAGTAAGTGAATGGATTGTCAGTCTTGGTAGTGTCAAGTCGTGTGAACAAAAAGTTTATGAAACGCGTGAGATCGTATGAGCGCATGTTGACTCGAAGTATGGCGCGTGAATTGCTTTTAAAACAGAAAATAAGGGATTCGGAAAGATTAGCAATGGCAGATCGAGACCTTGGCCGAATTGAGGTAGAGACCCAGCATGAAAATGGACAGAGAATAGAGGACAGTATAACAGACGATGCAGTATCGCGAGAAATAGGACATATAACGCAGCATAACGAGGATAATGTACGTCAAGGAATAGAAAACATAAGTCAGCATACGACAGAGGAGCAGGAAAGTAGAGAGAGAGTCGATGAGGATTCTAACTTGCGTCTTGAATACGTAGAACCCATAGTACAAGTAATCAGAGCTCCCTCACCACAGAGTACAAGGAATTCGAGCAGAAACGTGTCACAGCACAGTTCAATGCAATCGGCTGCGAACCAACACTTGGGCGAAAACACAGAGCGTAGGACGTCGGAAGAAAACGCAATAGGACCCACCAATCTGGCAGAACTATTACAAAAAATTACGGAAACCATGACAAGGCAAAATAAAGACATAGCGAACCAAATTCAAAAACAAATTGCAGAAACCACGAAACAAATGCGTGAGATTAAAGAACAAAACAAAAAAATTCAGTTACACCTAAGTCATATTGAAGACAAGGCAAAAGAATCTCGAGAAGTGATAGGAAACTTAATAACAGGTCGCAATCAGTTGAGAACAGACATTGACAAGGAACAAGCGGACGTACAAACATTGCGGAATGACATGCAGGACGAGATCAAAACATTACGTAACAAAACCCAGGGAGAAGTCAAGAAACTAGAGAAACAGATAAACGTAATTATTAGACAAGCAGCAGGTACGCGAGTGAAATTGTTGAAAACAGTGTGTTACACAAACGTATCACAAAAGCAGCGCTGAAAAGATATGATAACCGCATAGTCAAAATAGAAGCGCAAACGAAGCGACAATTTCAGAAATTGCGAACAGAGTTGTTGCAAACCATTGAAGAGCGTAGTGAACAGGATCGAACAAGCACAGAGTCTGCAACCACATCCGTATCTGTAACAGCACCGGAAAAATAAGCAATTAACGAAAATATTACGCATTTGCGATTCCAATCACAGGCGGAAAGTAACATACGTGAAATCAGACAGCCTGCACAGCAACAAACACGTTTCGAAATTCTTGATGAACGAACGTCATCACAAACACATGCGGAACCACAAATGTATCTTTCAAGACAGTTTGGATCGTGCAATGAAGCAGCAAGGTTAGCCAGACAAGATGCTGAATCAATACCTTACAATGGAAAGCCAGGTCGCGAAGAGTACAGTGCAATGCATTCAGCTACACGTTCACAACCGATGGAAGAAAATTATTGCGTACCACTCCAACGATACTACGCAAGGGTAGGCGAAAGTTACAGTGGACAATATCCAACGGATCTACTACCACAACCGGAAAGAACGACGGGAGGAATGATCAGAAACAAAAGTGGCGAAGAATCGCGAATTTCATATGGAACTATGACGAAGTACGACAACGATCATTTCCTCACAGTCAGAAAATTTCAACACTTTCGAGAAGGAAACTCATTACATCCACGAACTTTTATTGATCAATTCCGAGTAGGATTACCAGAACACTGGACGCTAGCACACAAATTAGACTTTATATGTGCATACATGTCAGGAACAGTCGCAGAAACCATGCAGAATGTTGCAGCGACATGCCGATCGTACGAAGATTTCAGAGAGACGTTTCTCTCACGATATTGGTCCAGCGAAGCACAGAACAGAGTGAAGTACGAATTATTACAGAACCCATATTTTGAAAATTCAGAAGAGAAGAGTCCCGTGAAATTTTTCGAAGTAATGGCAAACAAAAATCAATGCTTAGATGTACCATACAGTGACGGAGAGTTGATTAAATTATGCGCGATGAAGCTACCATTGAAATACCAGCAATCATTAGTAGGTCGCGGAGACAATGACGTCGAAGCATTTAAAGGTATTCTAATGGAACTAGAGTTCATATTTTCGGATGATGACGCAAGAAAGAGACGAAGCGCACATGAAAACTAAAGCAAAAAGCAGTGGAATCCACAAGACACAGTACGAAGAAACAATAATTACGAACCACGTGATAACTTCGCACCAAGAAACGACAATAGATTTCAACAAAGAACCGATTATGGATTTAGAAGATAATATGGCAATAACTATAATTCACCCAGCAACGGCAACAACTATTACAGAGGGAATAACGACAACCGGAACGGGTACTGGAGAACCAATAGACCGACAAATTATCAAAAAAGAAACCGCTATCAACAAGCTGAACAAGAAAAGAGAATACACATAGAAGAGGTGGAGGTAAGACCACCAAACCCCGATAAACGTTCGAATTGACAACTAAGCGGCCATGCCAAAGAGAATGACGCACCGACCCAGGACAATTGCAGCACCTTGAACAGAGAAGTAAAAATCTTATTACGAGAAGAGAAGAAGGAAGAAACAAATCCGCAGGGACCAGAGGAAAACGAAGACAATAAAATAACAATATCGTGTTGGGACGAAATTAATTGGGAGAATACTGACGAGGAAGATGAATTACCAGAGGCATGCACAACGAATGTAGGAGGAAAGGACGAAGTAATGAGTATTGCAGAGCTATTTGAGATGGAAACCAGGGAAAGCGAATTCAATGAGGATAATGCGCAGTCGACAGAAGTTGAAAATAAGTTACGAGTGGGCACACAACCCAACGTATATAATGTAGGAAGTTATGAAGCGATAATTAGAGCATTTAGATGCGATTATGTGGAAGTAGCGACGAAGAAGGAGAAGATAGACGAGGATGAGGAAAAAGTAGAGGATGTTGAAGAAAGCGTAAATGAAGGAAGAAATAGAGAAGAGGAAATAAAAGAGAGAGAAGTAGCAGTCGAAGCTTATCCTACAGAAAGTTCGAATTCACAAGGGAAATCCCGAAAAAGACTCATGTATGATTCAGTGGAGGATTCGTTGATGCAAGAAGAAGAAGAACGGAACCAACCCTTTCAAATTCAACCAATTGTGAAGGCCATGGTAAAGCATATCCCAGTCAATATTGTAATTGATAGCGGAAGTGAACTGACTGCGATCTCAGAAAATTTATTCATGCAGTGTAATGCCAATGAGGAATTGCCAATTCTGAAAACACGTAAGATTAAAGTAAGAGGTCCTATTAGAAACAATGCTGCGGAAGTTACGAGACAAACAAGGTTAACTCTTTCGTGCCAAGGTCAAAAGATCGAAACCAACTTCACTTCATGATTATACCTAAACTAACTGTAGATTTGATTATAGGTGCAGATTTTTTAAATGAGAGACGAGCGATAATAGATATGGGGAAAGGTAGAGTAACATTCGGGAATGTCACACTTCTTTTTGAGCAAAAACTAAAACTAGAAGAAATACCAGTTATAGACAAACAATTAAGAATGATGCGAGATAAAGAGGATGAAGAATTAGAATGGTATGCACAAAAGGGGGAATCGCCTCAACTCATGTTAGAAGTCCATAAAGAAATCGACGAAAAATTGCAAGAAGTTCAAGGTATTTCGGAACACATTAAAAGTGAATTAGAGGGTATTTTACGAGATAAAGCAGAGGTATTTTTACCCAAGACTGGAAGTATTAAACACTTTCAGTACAAGTTTGAAGTAAAACAGCACAAACCATTTAGAGTGCCACCCTGTACAATCCCATTAAGCTACGGGAATAAAGTATTCCAGGAGATATCTAAAATGTTAGATGACGATATTATTGAACCAGCTACCTCCACATGTAACAGCCCGCTCCATATTGTACAAAAACGAGATGGGAGTATCAGATTATATCTTGATTCCAAACAGATCAACACAATCATAATCACTGAGACAAATCGCCCAGAAAAATTAGAGGAATTGATACAAAACTTCCACGGTGCTAAGATATTTTCATCAATTGATTTAAGGAGTAGTTTCTGGCAAATAGAATTGGCCCCAGAATGTAGAAAATTTACAGCATTTATCGTATTTAGTAGATGTTACTAGTTTAAACGATTGCCATTTGGTTTAAACATATCATCAGCAGCGTCTATTAGGGGATTTTATACTATACTCAGTCCTGAAATTTTACAAAAAATTACTTGTTATGTTGAAGATGTGATTATAGTAGAACCCTCTTGGGAACATCACAACGACAGATTAAAGCAGTTTTTACAGATCATGAAAGAGCATGGGGTCACAGTAAATACAACAAAATACAAATTTGGAAGGCGAGAGGTCAAATTTCTAGGACACATAATTTCAGAGAAAGAGGTAATGCCCGACCTAGAAAAACTAACGGCAATCAAAGAAATCAGTACTCCATATAATAAGAAAACTCTCAGAGGATTTCTAGGTCTCACCGGATTCTATAAAAAATTTATTTGGATCGACTCTCTCGCAACACCACGCCTATGTGCATTGACTGGAAAAAACACGCCATGGGTATAGGATCAACAAGCCAATGAAAAATTTTTAAAAGTGATAAACGCACTAACAACAGCACCGATTTTGGCACATCCTGATCTAACGCAAAATTTTTGTATGGCCACTGATAGCGCGAAAACAGGTTTAGGAGTTGTTTTATTCCAAGAATACGAACAGGCAGGGCTAAGATCATATAGAACAATTGCATTTGCCAGTCGGGTACTCACAAAAGGCGAGAAAAACTATTCAGTCACGGAGCTGGAAGCATTGGCCATTGTATGGGGCTTCCAACGTTTTCTATACTTCCTATTCGGAAGAAAAACAAAAGTATACACTGACCACAAAGCATTAGAATTTCTGTTATCCGCCAAACTAACTCATGTGAGGTTAGCCAGATGGATGTTAATACTACAAAAATTTGAATTCACTATTACACACATACCAGGACCAGCGAATGTATTAGCAGATGCTTTATCACGATGTCCACAGGGTGCATCCAATAACATAGGTTTGGAAGCAGCAGAAGACCAGTTTACAATGTACTATATGAAACAAGTACCTTTCGAAAACTACATTACGACGGCATTAAAAAACATAGGCAAAGAACAGGACAAGGATCCAGAAATACTAGGAATCAAACACAAGTGGAGAAGTAAGGATTTTCCAGACATTCGACAGCACTATCTCGTAAAAAACAATGTTTTATTTTTTAGACGAAATGTTGCAACCAATGAATGGTTAATTTATATCCCAGATGAACTAATTAATAGGTACATATGGTATACACATTTAAGTAATGGCCACTTTGGACCAAAGAAATGCTTTTTAAAAATAAAACAAACAAGCCATTTTCCTAATATGGAAAGACGAATTAAAACAGTATTAGTCAAATGCAAAAAATGTATGAGGGCTAAACACGTCACTTTCCAAACCAAACCACCTATGTTTCCAATAATCCCTAAAAGGTTAAAACAAATAGCTGCAACAGATTTGATGGGGCCCCTCCCACGCACAAAAAATGGATATATTTTCATATTTGTCGTTTTGGAACTTACTTCTAAATATGTTACCTTGACACAATTAAAACGGGCAACAGGTCTTACTATAAGTAAAGCATTTAGACAAGATTTCCTCAGACAAGTAGGTCGAGTGGAACGAATAATTTCGGATAATGGCCCACAATACAAATCAGTGCAATGGCAGAACACGTTAAAACAACACAAAATAAAACCCATCTACATATCTAAGTACAAACCTAGCGTAAATCCAGCAGAACGATCTATGAAGGACATAGGCACTTTATGCCGATTATATGCAAACAAAAGACACAACACTTGGGATATAGACCTTAAAGATTTTCAAGAAGTAATAAATGAAATGCCACATAGCACTACACTACTACCTCCAGTTACTGTACTTAACAATATTGAACCCCCAAACATAACCAGAGAAAATGTTAGATTTCCTATTGTACCACGTCGACAGCACAAACAAGTAATAGCAACAGCACTCTCCAACATCAGAAAGGCAGCCATTAAAAGAAAAGAAAGAGGAGATAGAACAGCAATTAAAAGAACATTCTCAGTAGGCCAGAAAGTATTTGTAAAAACACACTATCTCTCCAGCAAACAGAAACACAAAATACATAAGTTTTACGCTGCATACAAAGGACCTATCATAATTAGCCGAATTGCTCATGACAATGCTGTGGAACTAATGAACCCAAAAACAGGCAAAACCTTAGGACTTCACCATGTGAGCCATATCAAAAAGTTTGAATATTAATTTTATTACTGGTAAATAATCAGCACAATATTTCAAGATTATGTTGCAGATAAGATCGTCAGGAGAAAGAAGAATGAAGAGAGAGGAAGGTGGGAAAAAGAAAGTAGTGTCAATAATAACGCCAATAGTACCTTCACCTTAATAGATTAAGGTGAAGGGATAAAGCGTAGATAGTCTAACAGCATGAAATACTAAAATGCTATACACCACGACACTACACACAAAAAAAATAATAAAAAAACGAATTTGAGGATTTCTTGTAGAAGTAAAGACTCAAAATATCTTAGAATTGTAACATGGAAAGGGCGCGGAAATTTGTAAAGCTTTTAAAAGGGCGCAAAAATAATGTAGGTACTAGACATATGTTAGATGACTATAAGTAAAACTTTTTGTAAGAACCATTGTAAAAACTCCAGCAAAGACCAGATGCAACGACCCACAATTTGCAATGCGAGAAGTATCAAGAAAGAAAAGGACGTAATTAGCAAGACATGATTCCTACAAGGCAGAAGCATTGAGAGAAGGAAAAGGACAGCAAGACCAACAGAAGGCTCTTGTAACTGAAGTGGGCAATAAATTTGCCCACTAGGCGGAACCCTGCTGGAACGAACACGGACCTGCACAGTAGCGGAACCCTGCAGTGACGCGACGGGACGCTGAACGCCGAACGCCGAACGCCAAACGCCGGAAAGGTCTCCAAGCGCCCCCACTCAGCGGAGGGAGCAAAAAACGGCCCGACGAGAAGACCGCTTGGGCAAGCCACCACTGACAAGAAATATGTGTAAAAGTTACACTACCGCTATTAAACAGCACGCTGATGCACGAAACTGAAGAAAACGTCCACAAAGTAAAAATGACATGCCCAAACAATTTATCAAACCGTTACTAGGAGGAGAACTTCAAAGCGACTAGTTATCAATAAATATTTCCATATCCTGCCCAGAGAAGAACCAAGAATCAAGTAAGAAGCAGAGAAAAAGCAGGAAGAACAGAAGTTGAAGATTCACAAGATTGAGACCAAGAAAGAAGATGGGTGAAGAATAGACGACATACCTTCCCAAATCCCTGTCCTATTGTAAACTAGTCGTCTGCAAAGTATTACAACGAAAAACGACCGCTTTCAGCGACACATAACGATGACTTGCTCGCATACAAAGCCAGTAAACCATGAGATTCTGCAGTCACAGCTCCATTCCATTATGGGATCTCCACAACAGCAACACACACTTGCAAAGCCAACAAGGAACGACGAACGAAGCTGTACATCAAATACTTGCCCACATCCATCTCGCTCAAGTCCATCACCTTCGTGCAAAAACATTCGCCAACCTCATGGTTAAACATTCATAGGATTGTGTGAATGTGTGAAATCAAATTATGTGATGTAGGAATTGCGCAAAAGAAACGTGTGAAAAACTAAATAAGTTAAGCACACCAGACAACTAATAAACTACAAAATAACAGTCATTGACTATGGACTTAAATAAAAAATATACTATCGATAAAAATAGGTCATTAGTTCTGAAATGGACAGTATATAAAGAACAAAAGTAAGGCATAATAAACGCTAAAACTATATGCCACTTATTTTCTCCTCATAAAAATAAAAGAATAACTATATTTTACTTATTTTCTCCTTATAAAAACAAAGAATAAAAAATTATCTTGTTCAATGTTTTCCCTTTTTTTAACATTTGTACCATTTGTTAGGATAATATCTCAATACTTGTGTATGTATATTTCTTTGTCAAAGCAATTCTTGGAAATAATTCTTATTTGTTAGTGTAACAATGTTGAAATGAGTGTCTAGAAACAAAAAACATTTTTACTTGTACATGATATTTAGAAAATGTGTTAGGAATAGATTTTACTTAATTACTACATTTATAAAAAAAATATATTTCTAAGAAAATCGATGTGAAAGACTCCTCACTTTCGATAACAAACTTTTTCAAAAACAAGCTTCACACTTAAATAAAGAAAGAAAATAATTAAAAATTAATAATAGCATAAAAATATTCTTCTCTTGTCATTTTTAATTATAATGTGGAAGAATATAAAAATATAAATTAGTAATACAAACTAGCATAGAACCAGAATAACGTGGCTGAACAGTAGGCAACAAAATTTAGATAAAGGAATAATTTTTTACTGAACTTAGACAACGATTCAATCATTGCCTAACTTCAGTGCAAAAATTAAGTTCGAAGGGTGGTGATATGTAAGGTGTCAGGCAAATCCAACACCTTCCATGAAAACCCTGACATGATAAACAAATCCAGTAGTATCTCACATAGCTCCGAATAAATCGTGACATTAAATTAACCAAAGTAATACGAGTAACAAGTGAGCAAATGGAATACCACAGACTAACACAAGAATGCCTAAATGCATGTTATACCTTCCCACCGTGAGACAGACGCAGTTCCGAGGGGAGAAACGAGAACAGAAGCCGAGGGCAGAACCGTGTTAAGCGAGAAGGCCCTACGATAAGGGACGGACACCCACGTCGCCAGCTAACTGCTATGACTACACCACCCTTAAGTTTTAGCCTGAGACTTTTCCGTGTCTCTGTTACGTTAGGACCACCCCCCAGCCCATGTTAAAAGCTAGAGCCCTCCAGAAGAACAGTATAGATCTTACGATAACACAAAAAGGGCTACACCACCCGCAAGTTTTAGCGTGAGACTTTTTCGCGTCTCTGTTACGTTAGTACCACCCCCCAACCCATGTTAAAAGATAGAGCCCTCCAGAAGAACAGTATAGATCTTACGATAACGCTAAAAGGACCACAGCTGCAAGTTTTAGCGTGAGACTTTTTCGCTTCTCTGATACGTTGCAAACTTTAAAAACATTGCCCCACCACGAAAAGTATAACGTTTCTCATTGGATAGACAGAATTTCTGTAGGCGGAGCTTAAGGTTAACATTGAGACCCTGATTGGTCGGATGAAAACACAGCCAGATAGTTTTTTTTTAACCAACTTCGGTAAATTGTAGTAAGGAGAAGTTAGAGGGGAGTTGCTTCGGAGACGGCGAGGTGAGCGGAGCTGTGCTGTCAGCCGTCCACTGACGAACACCGACAAGGTAATGAACGCACGCGATGCCGCATAACAGCGCATAAAGCTTCACTCAGAACTGCAGAAGTCTCATCTGTTGCATCCCCTTTTTACGTAATACTAGTGTCGGTCGTCAATCAAAGCTCATGGTGTTCACATTTGCCACTTAAAGTAAAAATCTGAAACGCGATGATTTTTCTGTTATATAGTTATTGAGAAGCCACATCAGCCACTGTAATTTACGACAAGTTAGATAAGTAATTAAAGATAATTGAGGGTCACTGTAGACCATTTTGATAGTTTTCTCTTTTGTGAAACTTAATTTAAACCTAGATAATAGATGTGATATGGCATAGGTCATCCTTCGATTCATTGTAGAACTTGGAAACCCATTCAGGGAATATTCGTTCACATTTTTGTTGAACGCAGCTGGTTTTTACCGTCCTGTATTAAAACATTTCCTTTTATCAATAGTGCAATTTATAAACGATGTTTTGTGAGTAGAATAAAATTTCCAATGGTGAACTTAACTGCTTTTTCGACGTTATTTTACCAGCTAACTAAAAATAGGAAAGCCTTGAACCCCTTCCACTAAATTTAGTTAGTATTAAGATTTCTTTACAGGGAGTGTAGTGGAGCTGACGCTGAAATCATTAAGTATTTGGTTGTATCATCGCTAGTTTCACTGAACTCTTCTGAATTCTACATGTCATGTGTGGTCTGGCGTCTCCTTACCAGCAACAGGTCCCAGGTTCAAACTAGTCAGTTCCCTAAAAAACACGCTCAGAGCGTCGTAGCGCGGAAGTGGTAGGGAGACACGATATAGAACAAACAGACACCACGCAGAATGTTTAGAAGTTACGAACTTATTATACGGTTTTCAGATTTCTTTGGCCGAAGTTTTTGTGTATTTTATTGCACTCATTGACACGAGCCTGCGTTTTGAGCGTCGGTCAGTTTATATGGAATCCACAGAGAAGAGCTCTTTCTCGCTGCTAAATTTTCGTGCAAAA
This sequence comes from Schistocerca serialis cubense, assembly GCF_023864345.2. Lineage (NCBI taxonomy): Eukaryota > Metazoa > Arthropoda > Insecta > Orthoptera > Acrididae > Schistocerca > Schistocerca serialis. The sequence continues at coordinate 89,087,055 of NC_064649.1, read as the reverse complement.
CATAATGTTTCATAGTCTTCCAAAAGCCCATTCCATCTCACAGTAAAGTCACTTTTCAAGCCTCTTCAGTCATGTTCCTCACACTGTCAGTTTTCTGGACTGACAACTGGTTTCAATCAATCTTTACGAAGTCTACCGCTGAAGGATTTGATTCCGCACAACCACGCCGAAATTACTCAAATCATTTGCTAACAGTCTTTTCCAAAAGTGTTTGCTTACCAAAAGTTTAAAGGAGCTGTAATGTGCACCAAGCACATCCTAGTTGCTTTACATCTACACCTGTCTTTCGAAAACAACTGATGGACTCCCCACATCATTCTGTGCCATCCCACACCATTGGTCAGAGAGTAGCAGCAGTCGCACTAGGGAATTACTGTCCAATCTGCCGATTCCCTGTAACATTCTGTGCCATCTCACACCGTTTGTCAAAGAGTAACAGCAATCAGACTAAGAAATTATGGTCCAATCTGCAGACTCCCTGCAACATTCTGTGGCATCTCACTCCATTGGTCAGAGAGTAGCAGCAGTCGGATTAGGGAATTATGGTCCAATCTGCAGATTCCCTATAACATTCTGTACCATCCCACACTATTGGGCAGAGAGTAGCGGCAGTCCAACTAGGGAGTTACGGTCCAATCTGCAGACTCCCTGTAACATTCTGTGCTATCTCACACCATTGGTCAGAGCGTAGCAGCAGTCAGACTAGGGACTTACAGTCCAATCCGTAGACTCTCTATAACATTCTCTGTCATCCCACACCATTGGTCAGCAGTTGGACTGTGGAGTTACAGTCCAATCCACAGACAACCTGCGACATTGTGTCTTATTCCACAGCATTGGTCAGAGAGTAGCAGCAGTCGGACTAGGGAATTACGGTCCAATTCGCAAACTCTCTATAACATTCTCTGCCAACCCACACCATTGGTCAGAGTAGCAGCAGTTGGACTACGGAATTATGGTCCAATCCGCAGACTCCGTGTAACATTCTGTGCCATCTCACCCCATTGGCCAGACAGTAGCAACTGTCGGACTCGGAAATTACCGTCCAATCTGCAACCTCCCTATAACATTCTGTGCCATCCCCCACTATTGGTCAGAGAGTAGGAGCAGTTGGACTAGGGAGTTACGGACCAATCCACAGACTACCTGCAACATTGTGTTCCATTCCACACCGTTGGTCAGAGAGTTACTGCAGTCGGACTAATTACAGTTCAGTCTGCAGACTGCCTGCAACATTCTGTGCCATCCCACATCATTGACCAGACAATAGCAGCAGTCGGACTAGGGAATTACGGTTCAGTCTGCAGACTCCCTGCAACACTCTGTGTTGTCTCATACCAATGGCGAGAGAGGTGCAGCAGTCGGACAATGAAATTACCATGCGATGCAGAGGCTGCAATTAACAGCACAACACAAACGATTGCATTAGACTACTGTCGTGACTGGGAAGCATGGATTGCTGGTGAGTGTTCAGTGATCAATTGGGGTTATGCACATGACCATATTCAGCGAATAATTGTGTCGACTTAGAAAGAGGTCGCATTTTTCAAATGTTTCAGAGAGATTGAACGGTGTTACTCTTGGTGTTATGACATGAAAAGTCGTCGAGTGTGACTTTAGGTCACAGCCGGTGGTGATTCGAGGTAGGCTTATGGCGCAGCAGTACATCACAAACATCCTGCGTCCTCACATGTTACGTTTTGTGCTATTTTTCAACAGGACAACGCTCATCCACACATGGCATTTGTCCATGTGAACGGTCTGCGTGATATTGAGGAACTAGTGTCCACCAGGATCCTCAGCTCTCTCCCCAATGGAAAAGGTGTGGTGTCATCTCTGACGTCAAACTCCCACTTTGCCAGTACCCTCATACATCAAGGACGAGTTACAACAGTTGTCGGCCAGCGTGGCTCAGGAGTGGATACAACGCCTTTGCAACCCTTGCCGACCGAGTAAGGGTATCAATTAAACCCAGAGGGAATGCAACGTCATACTCATAAGCTGACTCATACTGCCATGTTCTTCATCAGTTTGCCTCGACTTTGTAATCACTGAAATATGGGCATGTACCCTCCCAAGCTGTGAAGTTTCGTCTCCTATGCCCCATTGGGTTCTTCTTTTTCCCTCGCTCAGTACGCAAACGAAACAGGACGTAAAATTTTTTATACTGTCGTGGAGTGGCCCCGCTTTGCACTATATCGTTTCTGGCGGCGTAAATGTGAAGTTATAGCTGTAGTAAGCCACTGCAGTGCGAATGACTTAGAGCAGGGGTATCCAACCTTTAGAGGACGGATATTTCTGGGCCGCACAAACCCGATGCGCAAAAAATAGAATCAGTTTATCATAACGTTACATCTGTTACAGATCGTGTCTTAGGTGCCCACTTCCTGGGCCACAGATTGGAGACTACTGGCTAAGAGGGACGGCAGAGCACGTGTGTCTATTGTGTCCCCGTGTGCGCCGTCATTCTCGTTGTGCACAACACAGAGATAAGAGGGGAAATTGCTTGCCCAGTATAGAACTTATCTTGAACAACATACTGAATATCTCAAGCGTCATCGCGGTTCAAGCACTGCCAACACGATAACACTGCAAATCTCCACTCTGTGTCAACAGTGGAACGAGCGGGACAATGACGCCCCGAGACACGCCTGGAAGCAAAACGTTCCCGTTATTAGCCTTTATTCCGTCGCACGGAGTCTGCAGTTTTCATCTACATCTACATCTATACACCACAATCCACCTTGCGGAGCGTGGCGGAGGGTAATCTGTGCCCCACTGTCACTTTCCATTCTTTCTTGTTCCAGTCGCAAATACACTCATGCTCATAAATTAAGGATAATGCTGATACGTGGTGAAACAACCCTCTGGTGGGTTGTTTGCGAGCTTAAATCAGCTTGGGGTATGATCATGCGGTGCATTTGACATGCGGTCGTCGCACGGTGGCGCTGGCAGCAGTCTAGATACGCAGAGTATGGTGCAGCGAATAAGTGTGCAGACGTTTTCACACGTGCTAATGGTGACTGTGTGTTGAAAATGGCTCAAAGAACACGTATTGATGACGTTATGAGAGGTAGAATACTAGGGCGACTGGAGGCTGGTCAAACACAGAAGGGCGTAGCATGGGCCCTCCATGTGCCACAAAGTGTGATCTCAAGATTGTGGCGACGATTCCAGTAGACAGGAAACGTGTCTAGGCGCTACAGTACGGGACGTCTACAGTGTACAACACCACAAGAAGACCGATATCTCACCACCATCAGTGCCTCCAGACGGCCACGGAATGCTGTAGGTAGCATTGCTCGGGACCTTACTGCAGCCACTGGAACAGTTGTCTCCAGACACAGAGTCTAAAGACGACTGAACAGACACCGTTTATTCGCCCAGAGACCTGCAAGTTGCATTCCACTGACCCCTGGTCATAGGAGAGCCCATAAAGCCTGGTGTCAAGAAAACAGTACATGGTCATTGGAACAGTGGTCCCAGGTTATGTTCACGGACGAGTCCGGGTATAGTCTGAACAGTGATTCACGCCGGGTTTTCATCTGGCGTGAACCAGGAACCAGATATTAACCCCTTAATGTCCTTGAGAGGGACCTATATGGGGGCCGTGGTTTGATGGTGTGTGGTGAGATTATGATTGGTGCACGTACATCCCTGCATGTCTTTGACAGAGGAACTGTAACAGGTCAGGTGTTCCGGGACGTCATTTTGCACCAGTATGTCTGCCTTTTCAGGGGTGCAGTGGGTCCCACCTTCCTGCTGATGGATGATAACGCACGTCCCCACCGAGCTGCCATCGTGGAGGAGTATCTTGAAACAGAAGATATCAGGCGAATGGAGTGGCCTGCCTATTCTCCAGACCTAAACCCCATCGAGCACGTCTAGGATGCTCTTGGTCGACGTATCGCTGCACGTCTTCAAACCCCTAGGACACTTCAGGATCTCTGACACGCACTGGTGCAAGAATGGGAGGCTATACTCCAGCAGCAGCACGACCACCTGATCCAGAGTATGCCAACCCGTTGTGCGGCCTGTGTACGTGTGCATGGTGATCATATCCCGTATTGACGTTGGGGTACTTGCTCTGGAAACAGTGGCGTTTTGTAGCACATGTGTTTCAGGGCGGTTTTCTCATCAACTTATCACCAATACCGTGGACTTACAGATCTGTGTCGTGTGTGTTCCCTATATGTCTATGCTATTAGCGCCAGTTTTGTGTTGAGCATGAGTATAGTTCACGGGAAGCACAATTGCCAGTAAGCCACCATATTAGCTCGAATCTAATTTTATATTCACGGTCTTTTCGCGAGATATACTTAGGAGATATTATTTGTTGAGTCTTCTAAGAACGTACGCTCTCAAAACTTTAAATCGTAAAACACACCGTGATGCAGAACGCCTCTCTTGCAGCAGCTGCTACTGGAGTTCGTTGATCATCTCTGCGCCGCTTCCTTACGTACTAAACGAAGCTGTAACGAAACACTCCGCCCTTCTTTGGATCTTATCTGTTTCCTCTATCAGTCCTATCTGATATTGATCCCACACTGACGAGAAATCTTCAAGTGTTGGTCGAATGAGTGTTTTGTAAGCTATTTCTTTCTTCATGTACTACCTTTCCTGAGGATTCTCTCAGTGAATCTCAGTCAGGCTGCTGGCAAACACACTTTTAATTTTATGTGGTCATTCCAATTTAGATTGGTCGGTGCACATGCTTGGGGTTTTTTGTTGAAGCAATTCCTTTCAGTGATTGTTCTGCGATTGTGTAATCATGCAATAGAGGGTCTTTCTCTCGGTGTGTTTGTAGTACGTCATATCTGTTTACGTGGAGGGCCAGTTACAACTCCCTGCACCATTCTTCAATACTCTGCAGTTCTTTCTGCATTTCCATACAATTTTCTAGCGTCGCGACTTTTCGGTGTACGAGGTCTGTTCAAACAATTCCGGAACTTTGTCCACATAATTTTTCTACGCTTACCTTTTACTCATTGTGGATGGTCTCCATCCAAACACTCTCCTCCATGACTGATACACCACTCCCAAGGCCGTTTCCACTTCCAGGAGCAGTCTTGGAACGCCTCTTGCTGGACTGTACGAAGCGCAGTTTGTGAGTTTTCCCGTTTGTGAATTTTCTTTTATTTCGTCTGTCATTGTAAATTTTCGTCCTTTCAGCGGGTTTTTCAGCTTTGGAAATTAAAAATAAATCCACAGGGGGCCAGGTCTGGAGAGTATGGAGGTTGAAGCAGCACAGTGATTTCGTATTTTGTGCAATAGTCACGCACGGGTGATTATATGATTTGAATCTGTGGTATCATTCAGTCTGTTGCTCTGCATTTAATATATGAGAACACCCAAACACGAAATATTCATGCACATCACGTTATTGGCATTGCCCTTATTGACGTCGATTTTTCATATCCATTGGTGTACCATTAACATACTTTGATCTCCTTGTCCATGAATCAGTATTAAAATGACAGAGTAAGGAATAGATCCACAGCTGTAACAAGCTTTTAAGTTACATTTAATTTTTGCACAATCACATGCACTGCATGTAATGATATAACCTGGTTTGCTTTGAGACACAATATTTACTTTAGCACACCCTGTGTGCTATACACAATGTGTACTTAGCATGGCCCCAAATGCAATAGCTGCGACAATCCATAACTGTATTCTCACAACTTTGGATGAGATGAGATACAACAGACTTCACTTAATGCGCCTTCACATATAGCACTTTGACTCTTGCACAAGAGCACCACTATACCGACTAAAACTCAAAAGCTCTGTAGCTGTGCTCCTTACAATATGTTGAAGCCATTCCTCACTTTCCTGCAATGCCGTGTGTGCAACCAGTGAAAACAACACCGGCTTCAAAAGGTTGTTGCCCACACGCCAGCATCGTTCTTGCTGACCATAACCCTCTGGTGTTGATGTGCATACCGACTCAGTTAGGATCTTGGAACAGGCTTCCCACATAACTGCTTTCCTCAGTGTCTCTCCAGTATGACTCTGTCCAGTCTCCAAGCTCCATGGCAGTGTCACTTACAGTGGTTTCATCTGCCACAACGACTGCCCTCTCGTGGTGCTAGTGCCACACGTCCAAGAACAAGATTGCTGGACCCAGGGAAAATAGTCGTGCTATTCGACAACGCACAATATGACTCATATATCAATTGCACTGTAAACGAGATACACATGTATGGGTTTTTAATTATCAACCAAGGATAGTGTGAATGTCTATGCTTTAGTCACTGCATGTCAATTATGCCTTAGGTAATTATTGGTTTTGCACAACACTTTTCTTCAGTAAACATTTATTGACAAAAATACAGTACTACTATATACAGTATATGATCAAAATTATATGGACACTTGGCTGAAAATGACTTGCAAGTTCGTGGCGTCCTCCACTGATCAAGCTGGAATTCAATATGGTGTTGCCTCCCCCCCCCCCCCCCCCTTAGCCTTGATAACAGTTTCCCCTCTAGCAGCCATCCGTTCAATCAGGTGCTGAAAGGTTTCTTGGGGAATGGCAGCCCATTCTTCACGGAGTGCTGCACTGAGGAAAGGTATCAACATCGGTCGGTGAGGCCTGGTACGAAGTCGGCATTTCAAAACATCCCAGAGGTGTTCTACAGGATTCAGGTCAGGACTCTGTGCAGGCCAGTCCAGTACAGGGATATTACTGTCGTGTAACCATTCAGCCACAGGCCGTGTGTTATGAACAGGTGCTTTATCATGTCGAAAGGTGCAGTCGTCGTTCCCAGATTGCTCTTCAACAGTGGGACGCAATAAGGTGTTTAAAACATCAATGTTGGCCTGTGCTGTGATAGTACCATGCAAAACAACAAGGGGTGCAAGCCCCCTCCGTAAAAAACTCGATCACACCATAACACTACCGCCTCTGAACTCTACTGTTGGCACTACACACGCTGGCAGATGACGTTCACCGGGCATTCGCCATACCCAGGCCCTGCCATCGGAGAGCCACATTGTGTACCGTGACTCGTCACTCCACACAACGTTTTTCCAGTGTTCAATCGTCCAATGTTTACACTCCTTACACCAAGCGAGGCGTCGTTCGGCATTTACTGGCGTGATATGTGGCTTATGAGCAGCCGCTCGACAGTGAAATTCAAGTTTTCACACCTCCCGCCTAACTGTCATAGTACTTGCAGTGTATCCTGATGCAGTTTGGAATTCCTGTGTGATGGTCTGGATAGATGTCTGTCTATTACACATTACGACCCTTTTCAACTGTCAGCGGTCTCTGTCAGTCAACAGACGAGGTCGGCTTGTAAGCTTTCATACTGTATGTGTCCTTTCACGTTCCCACTTCACTATCACCTCGGAAACAGTGGACCTAGGGATGTTAAGGAGTGTGGAAATCTCACCCAGTCACCGACCACGTTCGAAGTCCGTCAGTTCTGTGGAGCGCCCCATTTTGCTCTCCCACGATGCCTAATGAGGACCGGCCTGGGTGACCGACCGGTTCTAGGAGCTACAGTCTGGAACCACGCTACCGCTACGGTCGCAGGTTCGAATCCTGCCTCTAGCATGGATTTGTGTGATGTCCTTAAGTTAGTTAGGTTTAAGTAGTTCTAAGTTCTAGGGGACTGATGACCTCAGAAGTTAAGTCCCATAATGCTCAAAGCCATTTAATTTTTTTATTTTTATTTTTATTTATTTATTTATTTTTTTACTGTTGAGGTCACTGCTATGGAGTACCTGGCTGCAGGTGGCAGTACAATGCACTTAATATGAAAAAAATGTGTTTTTTGGAGTGTCTGGATACTTTTGATTACATGGTGTACACTGCCAGACAAAGAAAGCGAAAAAATGGTTCAAATAGCTCTGAGCACTATGGGACTTAACATCTGAAGTCATCAGTCCCCTAGACCTTAGAACTACTTAAACCTAACTAACCTAAGGACATCACACACATCCATGCCTGAGGCAGGATTCGAACCTGCGACCGTAGCGGTCGCGCGGTTCCAGACTGAAGCGCCTAGAACCGCTCGGCCACACTGGCCGGCAAAGAAAGTGAAACACTCATAAGACACTGCTTGAATACTGCTCAGCAGTGTGGGACCCGTACCAGATAGGGTTGATAGAAGAGATAGAGAAGATCCAACGGAGAGCAGCACGCTTCGTTACAGGATCATTTAGTAATCGCGAAAGCGTTACGGAGTTGACAGATAAACTCCAGTGGAAGACTCTGCAGGAGAGACGCTCAGTAGCTGGGTACGGGCTTTTGTTGAAGTTTCGAGAACATACCTTCACCGAGAAGTCAAGCAGTATATTGCTCCCTCCTATGTATATCTCGCGAAGAGACCATGAGGATAAAATTAGAGAGATTAGAGCCCACACAGAGTCATACCGACAATCCCTCTTTCCACGAACAATACGAGACTGGAATAGAAGGGAGAACCGATAGAGGTACTCAAGGTACCCTCCGCCACACACCGTCAGGTGGCTTGCGGAGTATGGATGTAGATGTAGATGTAGATGAAGACACGGTCAGGTGTCAATGTAACTTCATTCATATACCTAGTATTGGTGGATATGTAAACTATTACAGTTGCAATATTCTGTGACAGGAGGAACGCCCACCACAGTACATTAGCTATATTCAAATACAGTATTGCTACCAGTCCTGGTCGGGTATACAAGAGCCATAAACAGTTTCCAATGTTGACTGATCACTAAGCACGCAGAGATATTGCATACTCATGAACGACAGCATTATCAGCGCTTGACAGATTTTACAAAGGGGGTTCATTGTGGATGTCCATATGCCTGGCTGATCGAATGGTGCAGTATTCAGATTTCTGCGACATTCAGGTGTGATAGTTGCCTGATGTTTGATTGCATGGAAATATGAGGGCAAGCCTGTACTGTACACTAGCCACATCGTAACTCATTCATATCTATGCCTGCCATCCAAGAACAATAGACTCCCTCCAACATTTTGTGTCATCCTGCATCATTTGGTGAAGACTAACTGCAGCCAAATCACGGAATTGTGGTCCCATGTGTTGGCTGTTGTTAATAACGCAACAGAAATGTCTGCCTTTGGAGTGGTGCAATGGCCAGGTAGTATGGACTGCTGGTGAATGGCGTTACATTGCATTCAGCAATGAGTGGGGGATCTGCACTACCGTGGATGACCACTGTCGGCAAGTATGGCAGCAACCTAGTGAGAGGTCGCTTTCTTCCAGTGTTTTATAGAGGCAAAGTGGTGTTGCTCCTGTGGTCATGTTGTGGGGAGCCATAGAATATGACTTCAGGTAATCGATGGTAGTGACTGAGGGAACTCTGATGGCACAATGGTACATAACAGACATGGTGCATCCTCAAGTGTTACCTCTCATGCAATAGTATTGTAGTACCCTTTTTCGACAGTACAATATTCGTCCACATATGGCACGTGTCTCTATCAACTGTCTACGTGATGTTGGGGTAATCCTTTGAGTACCAAGGGCCCCACATCCCTCCGTAATAGAACATGGGTGGGACCAGTTGGAACATTAGCTCTATGCCAGTATCCAGGATATCTGCTTAGCTGTGCGATCGATCGCATGGCTTTCCAGGCGGGAAGGAGCGCCTAGTCCCCCGGCACGAATCCGCCTGGCAGACTTGTGTTGAGGTCCGGTGAGCCGGCCAGTCTGTGGATGGCTTTTAGGCAGTTTTCTATCTGCCTCAGTGAATACGGGCTGGTTCCCCTTTTTCTGCCTCATCTAATGTCAGCGATTGCTGCACAAACAAGTTCTCCATGTAGACGTACATCACCATTACTCTACCACACAAACATAAGGGTTACACCTGTCTGGTGTAAGACGTTCCGGGGGGGGGGGGGGGGGGTTTACACCGGGGGGGGCCAAACCGCACAGTAACCCTGAAAGAGTGGTGGTTCGGCGTGGGGCGGCGGAGGGGTGAAGTGGACTGCTGTAGTCATCGTGGGGCTATGGACCACTGCAGCTGCCGCAGGGACAGAGCCTCTCCATCGTTTCTAGGCCCCCAGTTAACATACAATACAATTCAGTAGATCAAGAACATATTACAAAAGTTTTGGGCCACCTCTGTAGAAGATACAACACCATTGTGACACCCCTCCCAAACGAATCAATGCATGCATCCAGGCCAGAGAGGGTGCAACATTGTGCTTTCAAGTGGCCACATTACTGTCATGTTCTTTGTAGAGTTCACTCGATTTTGTAATCACTACAAGAACGTCACATTTTCTCTCAATCCGTGTAGTTTAATTTCGTTTCAACTTTCCCTTCCAGGCTTTTCACTGTTTTTGCCAGGCAGTATACATATACGTCGGTTGAGGTATTACACGACATGCAAATTACTGGCTCAACATCCCCACTTCACTGACTTAAGCTGCAACCGTCTGCTGCTTGGAATAGTAGCGTGTACTATGGCGGTATGTAATACGATACTGTTGATCACATAGTGTAGATGTTAATAACAAACATTGTCATTGCAGATCGCCATGTGACAACTAAGGGAAGTGAGGAGGGGTCAAGTGGTACACAATATCAATCTTTATCCGTACCACCTCTTATCCTAAATGGAACAATTATTAACTTCTCGCCCTCAGCAAAGAGTTTTGGAGTAATAATAGATGAAAATCTAAATTGGACAGAGCACGTAACTGCAGTGTGCAAAAAAGCATCAGCATCCCTTCATGTCCTACAAAAATATAAAAAACTCTTCCCTTTCGATCTGAAAAAGAAATTAGTACAAACGCTTATACTCCCAATCATTGACTACAGCGATATTATCCTACAAGGCCTCTCTCAGGAAAATTCCCGACGTCTAGAACTGGTCACGAATGCCTGCGTCCGATATATCTGTGACGTCGACTTTTTGATCACATTTCACCAGCATATGCAAAATTGTCCTGGCTGCGTGCAGACAAACGCAGAGATTTCCATACACTCTGTCTCATCTACTGCCTTATAAATGTACACTGTCCCTCATATCTCTCCTCGTCCCTAACACTCATGTCGGAACAACATGACAGAAACACACGTTCCCATCATAATAAAATCCTCTCCGTTCCACTGCATCGCTCAGTCACCTTCTCCAAGTCCTTTACAGTAGCGGGAACCCGACTCTGGAATAACCTCCCTCGTTATGTTAGAGAACTTAAAAACATGACCGGCTTCAAAAAACAGTTAATGACGTATCTACTTAAGCAACAGTAATGCCTTCCTCTGTACATGAGTGCACTTCACCTCATTACTTCCCTCTCTCCCCCTCCTTAAACCTCCCTTACCCAAAACTCGCTATACTAGTAAACATCTACTTTACACACCAAAATATTAATATACATCTGCACAAACCTCCATTACTATTGCGAATCTTTATCATGTTTGTAATTATTATTTGATTTTTTTACTGTTATTATTATTGCTTTCACCATAATCTGTATGTATAGCACCTGATGTAAAAATACTGCCAGCATTTACTTTATTAAAATGGTTCAAATGGCTCTGAGCACTATGGGACTTAACATCTATGGTCATCAGTCCCCTAGAACTTAGAACTACTTAAACCTAACTAACCTAAGGACAGCACACAACACCCAGCCATCACGAGGCAGAGAAAATCCCTGACCCCGCCGGGAATCGAACCCGGGAACCCGGGCGTGGGAAGCGAGAACGCTACCGCACGACCACGAGATGCGGGCTTTACTTTATTAGGTCTTAGTCATGTTTATCATTATTATTTGATTTTTTGTTTTACTGTTATTATTATTGCTTTTATCATAATCTGTATGTATAGCAACTGTTGTAAAAATACTTCCGCATTTACTTTATTAGGTCTTAGTCACTAGTCTTTATTCATATTGTCACTAGAGTAAGCTAATTTTCTCATTTAAACTATGTTCATGATGTTACCCTGATGTGTGAAATGCTGCATGTGTGGAACACTGGTCCGATGTAAGAGAGGGCCTGATGGCCCTAATCTGATCAGGTTAAATAAATAAATAAATAACATGTTAAAAAATCCTGTGTTACTGTATGTAATACCGCACCTACAAATGTTAATAAAATGACAACCTAAATAAAATAACGTGATATTAAGCAGCTATGGTAGCCCTTTTGTCAACAGTTTTCAACTTGTGCGATGCAACATGAGGCGCTGAGCACCCACTTATGAATACTGTATCGGCCTATGACCAATCCGAGCATATGATATTAAATATGCAGTAAATAGTTACAGTTTTACTCATCTTGTGCGCAAAACACAACAAGGAGGAAGCCATACAAAGGTGCATAGTCTTGGAGGTAAAATACAGAATGCTATGCCATTTATGGCGAAAAGGATATTGTGTAGTGGCGAACTGTAGTGCATCACCTTCTACTGAGGCTCAAGGATCTGTCTCTTAACAATGGTGAAATGTATCAAATTTTTATATCGTCAGACACCAGTTTTATTCTGTATTTTTGTAGTCTTTGAAAATGACGGAAAGTCGAAACGCGTAAGGCTGATGAAAAATAAAAGTTTGATCAGGACATAGTGTAACTATTAAAAGTGCATCCGATGGCCACGTTATCTAATAGCATTTTCATGCAAATTGCAATCAATTATCAGTATTATCCACATAAGTCCATATTTACCATAAAATAATAGCTATATATATCCATCTTACAAGAGGAAAAGAGGAATCTTGTGCCAGTGTCCTTTATTTTAGATTGTAGCTGGCTGAAGGTAACTTAAACTGGAATATCTTATATTGCACTTCTATGAAGTACCATTTTTCTGAAACTAATGGCTTGTTATGACTGAGTAATGTAACAAAAAGTTTGAAAGTATATTAATGTCTAGAGTTCACTCAGCCACATCCGTAGCAGAAAATATTCTCCACTCGTATCTCCCATTCGAATAACAACTTTCCATCTTTTGGTGAATGCTTCAGAGCAAAAAAGTTATACAGCACCTAGAATTATTCCTGTAAACATATAAATTATTTGTGTTCACTCAAGATAGGTTTAATATAGTAAAAGTAACAGAAAGCTGTTTGGTTGTTGTTTTTCTCACTTATTAGTACTATCCACATAACAACATCCATATTTATCATAAAGTAATTGTTATCTGTGTGTCATAAGAACATAGGTACTTCTCATTCAGCTGACAGGAATCTTTAGCTGTTGAATCTACATAATCATAAAAGTGGATGGAGTGACTAGCAAGTTATGTTTTTAAATTTCTTTAGAATTGTGAAACAAATTGTCTCATGTGGTTCTTTTACTTCTTTCATAAATGACACTGTTTTACCAGTGAAGCAGTTACTATTGACACTCAAATACTTTGTGTGATTTTTTTCTGTTCATTGGATACTTCATTGGTTCTGACAAGGGGACAGATAGCAGGATTATTGAGAAGGGTCTGTGTGACACTGGAGAACATATACAAGAGACAATTTTGTTAATTATTTCAGCTCTCTCATGTAATTAAGGGAAAATAAAATAAATGCACTTATATGGAATAATATTCTTTTATTCTGAAATCATTTGTTTTATCTGTATTTTCTGATCCTAATTTTGAACTTAACGTTTTTTTAACTAATACAGTTCTTCCTCCTTTCTCTTGTTCTTGTCATGCTACTTTTGAAGCAGCGCCCTGAACTCTAATTCTACATTTTAGAACAGATATTTTTATTCTGAAACTGAAACTAACAGTTTTAAGCCAAAATGACTGTAGAAAATGAACACAGTGAAGGCGTCATACCTCCAGTTACTTCCCCTTCCCTCCCAGATTAAATATGACAGCACAAGATGTTTGCAAAAGTCAAAATTGTGTATGAAACAGCTACTGTTCCTCAAACATTTATGGTGAGTTATGATGATAGCTTCCAGTTTCGATATTGTCCATAGATACATTTCTACCCCAGGATTATAAAAAAAGATTATTGTTGTTTATTGCAAATGTTGGCATCTTATCTAGAAAGTTTTCTTACTTGTCAAACAACACACACCTTATCATTTAACTAATTTTACGACAAGTCGTTATACTATTATACATGCAAGTATCCAGCAAACTTAGTTCACTGTCTTGCACCAACGTTTTCAACTTTTCATTGAATGAGACCGCAGAAGTTTTCGTGTTTTCTGCTACACTCTTGAACTCTTGTACAGTATCAACCAGCCTCAAAATATCCTCAAACGAATAATTTTGCGACCTGGAACGCTTATCGCTCACGTTGGGCCCGCTACTTCTGCAGTCAACGAATCAACGATTAAAGTAACTTAAGTAAGTAACTAATTATGAAATGACGTAAGCGAAAATACGCAGTGTTTTCCAAAGTTGTTACCAACTTAACTGGCCGGGATCGCTATTCCGGAAATTCCTAACCGGGGAAGAAAATGTTGACGTACAACGCGCAGTCTAAGTTAACCCAGAGTCCCAGAGGAATTATTTGAGCGGAACGGAAATCAGATCAGACAGGCGTCTAAAGCTAGCGAAATGAGGGATGCTCAACTACCGGACCTACCGACAGATGGCTCTAGCGCGTGCCGGCCAAAGATCTTATCATTGAGTGTCCGCCATATCTGAATTTGGCGAAAAACGAAGTGTCAAAACACGGATGAAAATGTTTTTCGTTCTGCGCCCTGATAAGTCTTTTATATTGGATGTTCTAGACATCTACACATCAACATAATGAAGTGTTTCTAATCTAGAGAGAAAAAACAGTGACAGTTCTGCTATGAAATTCCTAAATTCGAGTGTGTTTTGGAAGTTTGACAAACTGACCTATAAATTGTTTACTATTAATTTTATGAGTGCTTTACTTATTTGCCCGTTTTAAAATACTATTTAAGATTCAATGGAGCTCAACAAATTACCTTGGTTGCCAAAGCTTTTAACTACAGGTATAATTCGGAAAATCAAGTGTGGGAAAACAGTGAAGACGTGTCTTGAAAAAAAGTTGACATCGTTTGCTTAGGCGTATCTTTAGTGACAACAGAAATTACAACTGAACTATTAAAGTATTACTTAGTTATAAACGGAAAAACTGTTATTTTTCTTTATCTGAAGTGATGCATTACCGATCTCCATATATGCTGACACTGTAATTGCAACATTCACTTACGAATTTGGCTCTCTCTTTGATCAGAAATTTAAATGCCGTGATTTTATTAAGGCCTGTATATGACACAGTGTATTTTAACTGAGTGATAAGGTAGAAGCACCAGTTTTTGACAGTGCTTCAGTCTTTGATACGAGACAAGAAATACATTTAAATGAGACAAACACAAAGGCCAACGTTAAATGCATAACTTGTATCATTTGGAAGTTAAGTGTAGTAATAATATTATATTGGACTGATCCATGATGATGTAGGAAGTGAAGGAACTTGTTGAAAATAACATTGATCACAGATGTTAATTTTCAGGTTGGGGTGTCTTAAAACTGTAATTTTCCAGTCTACACCCAAATAATGACTGGTACCATGGTTTTATTTTAAAATTGAATTCAAAACATGTCAGTGAGCAAAATTAATTACACTATGAATTACAACCATGGAATTTTATTTCTGTGAATCTTGGTTCCAGTCTTTGACATGGTGTCAATCACTGGAATGACTGGTTGTCATGATATGGCCCAAGCAAAAAACAAACCTGAAAGCGAAAGCTGTAGAAGCTGGCCATGCAGGCACCCCAATGGCTGCTACAATCTGTGTTAGACAAGGGTGACATTATACTGCAAATTTAGTGTAAAAAGTTCCATATTGTCTGAATTTGTCCTATACTGACAGGACATTCTAGTCCAGTCGATTTGCTTATCTGCAAAAGTACACTAGCCAATACTAGTGGTACAAAGGTAGTGCCAAATTACAAACTATCCAGTAACAACAGAAGTATTGCTGGACAATGTACAGTAAATAATATGTAATAACCTGACACATTCAGAATTGGTTTGAAAAAATAGAACAGCATTTGGAAAGAGAGTAACATTTTGAAAATAACAAATGACACAAGGAGAGTTTTCAGTTCTTATGAAAGCTCGCTTACTTTTTCTTTTTTCTCTTCTTCCTCTCTCTTCTCCATTCTCAAGGGAAAAATGTGATAAAATAAAAGTGCAAGAAAGTTGTGTACAATGTTGGAAATGATGAAAAAGAAAATCTCACTATGCTTTTAACAGCATATGCTGCTGTAAAGCTTGCTCCTCCGAAGAACATGATTTTCTCCCATCTCTCCCTCCCTCCCTCCCACGCTGCCTCTCCTCCATGTGAAGAGTATTCCTGTAATAATAGCTAATAGCATACCAAGAACATGAGGGTATCACAGTGGAGATTTGTTTTCTGGTACAGACGTCTGATACAACTATTCCACAGCAAAACTCACTTTCAACAGGTGTGGTAGTAGTGCATTCCCATAGGATAACAGAATATTATGTCCTCCAGGAATCACATTGGGTACACCACTTACAGCATAAACTGTACAGCAACTACAATGTTTTGTGAGCAAGTAATGCCAGTCAGTATCTTTAATTTTAACATAAGTCTTGACTCCCTTAATTACCTGCTTATACATGTGCTTGTACTACAGGTTATTGGTAAAGCAAATACTTATTGAAAAGGTCTTCACACTTTTAATACGTAGCAGAAATTCTGAAAAAAGTAAATTCTTTTATTACTGTATCACCTCTATGGTGAATTAAGAGGTACTGACTGGTTTCGTTGAACATTTAATAGAAGCCTTCTTTTTACCTGCTATTGATAAAGAGCCATTCCAAGTTCGGTACATTACAATCTCCCGCATTTTTCATGACGTTTGTTATTCTGTACACTAATATTTCTTCTTCTAAATGGCAAATATTGCATTCAGACATTGTCGGTATTAAAGGTAATTCATGAAATAAATTATATTTAAACCAGAAAATTAAAGGTTCCACATGACACATGAAAAGTACGTTGTTACACGCATGTATGTACAGATTCCAAAATGTCTGCGAATTTGAGTTACAAACTTTTTTAAATAGAAATATGAAGATCACAATACTTTGGGTCTGCAATAACTCAAATGTAAAATACTTTAGTTCCCCTTGGGAAACTTTGTTCTTTACGTGACTCATGCAACTGCTTTCACTCTTAATGGAAAACTAAATGGTTTATGTTAAAGTTAACTTGCGAAAAGTGTAACCATTGTTACATAATTTCTGTGAAGTAAGATTCCTTAATGTTAATTCCTTCCTTTGTCATTGTAACTTGATAATTTCAGTTCCATATGGGACATGACCTTTTAAAAATAAAAAAAAAAAAAAGCTTTTATTACTATGACCAAACAAAATCTTTTTAACATGTAGTACACAGTTCAAATCAGCAGAAAGTGTAACTGTATAATTAAGGTAAATGTTGATGAAAATTAGGCATGTAACATGAATACTGAAATTTCCTAATCCGCAACTTGTGGTTGTGTGGTAGCGTTCTCGCTTTCCGTGCCCGGGTTTGGTTCCCAGCGGGGTCAGGGATTTTCTCTGCCTCGTGATGACTGGGTGTTATGTGATGTCCTTAGGTTAGTTAGGCTTAAGTAGTTGTAAGTTCTAGGGGACTAATGACCATAGATGTTAAGTCCCATAGTGCTCAGAGCCATTTGAACCATTTTTTGAAAGTTCCTAGATTTCCAAGTGTAACTGTAATCACTGTATTCAGTACTTTGTAGTGCTAGAAAGATAATTCTAAATGATTATTTGCATTCTCTTCCCCTCCCCCTTCCCCCAACACAGGAAAATATAATAGAAAGACCTAACAAAATAAAGACAAAATTAAGAAAATTAGGTTTTGCCTGAATCAGGTCCTGTTATTCTAGAATGGTTCTAAAGTAATAAGAATGCTTAGGATCAATTGGAACATTGTGTTCATTCTAAAAAGTATTAAAATAAGAATTAAGAGAGTAACAATTTTATTGCTCTTATGTTTCAGAGTATCCACAAACATTACTGTTTGAAGCATAGGGCCACTGCATACTCCATTAGATCACACCCATTCTGTGATTAAACTGTTTTCTTAAAGTGAAAAATTCAAGTTAACATAGTTATTGAGGGAAATATTTTCTTACACTGAAAGCTATCTGTCAAATAAGTCTCAGAACTTTTTTTCATTAATTTCACACAAATCACCTGTTTTTAATGCAAGTGCATATTTTGTAACACCTAACATCTTAAAATAAGCTTATATAATAAATAATTATAATTTTGTTACAATATCTACACAGGATGTAAAGAGTTAATTTTACTTCAATGTGATTCATCATTTGAAGATCATCATTATACAACAACAAATCTATGGACAAAATAGTTTTAAAAAACCTGTCAAAATGTCACACCCATCTGCATGAAATGTTCCAATACATAATCTTTCCCAATTTGAGCACTATACATGGTTAAACAATATGAGTTTATTTAACTTCTCCCTTATACTTGATTTGTTGTTTAAAATTTTCTCAGCGGGCTTTTTTTCCCATATGTTTTTAAGCATGTGCAGGAGTACAGGGATGCGATCTTACAAACAAGTTGAGTCTGATGTAAATCCTCAATCCCAATTTCATAATGGTAATCATGAGCAGGAGCAGGAAATGGGTAATCTACAAATTTAATTTTAACACAATGCAAAATCTTGGCCTGTATATATTTCTGACGCATATCCCCAGCAATCACAAACATCTGAAACAGTTTCTGAGTATTCTACAACAGAGTAATCGCAGTCACTTGTTTTAAACAGTTTTCCCCAGTTAACAAAATTTACAAATCCATTTTTATTGGCCATATTGGGAAAAGCATAGAGATAAATACATTCTAATGCAGATTTAACATTTCTTGCATGGAGCAGCAATGGAACACCAATGATTTTTAAGCTTTTGATATAATTTTCAGTGTCTGAAAATACCAAGCCAATAAGATTTGTTGTCAAGTCTCAGGGGGCTCTTATACCCTTTACCTAATGGATTTCTGGAGTTCAGAATATCAAAAATCCTATCAATATAATACAAAAATTCTACTGTTGCTTCACTTCCTTTAAAATTCGGATCACCAACCCTTCTCAAAAACTCTATACTAACTGCCACGCTAGAACTCAAAGTCTGTGCAGCTAATGAAACATTCATTTTTCTATTTACACTACTTATATGTTGTCCTGAGAGTTTGTTGGCAAATGTCATACCTTCTTCTTGTTGTACCTTGTTCAATTGCTCAATGAAATGCCATCTAATAATGCCAGTTGGAGACTCGATAGCAGATACTTCTGCTAGAGCATTTCTGGCAAACTTAATCATATGACACATGTCCAAGATACACTAAACATTGTATTTTTCCACAGGATGAGGAAAGTAGCTTTTAAATTCACTCTTGGAAAAATTTAAAGTACAGTCAAGTGAATGTAAAGTGCTTATATTTACCTTACAGCCATCACATGTAACACACCAAACCCTAATGCCAGAACTATGCAGCCTCTCTAAAGCAGATTTTATCAGTGTGGCCTGATTATTTGCCTGTACACCGTTGATAAAGAAATATGCAATCAGGCATTTAAATTTGCCTTTAATAGAGACAAGCATGAAAACCAGAACCTCAGATGGCTCTATTACTTCTTTTACTGAGGCACTTCCCCACCAAAGTCTAAAAAACCTGTGTACTGCTTAGTTCCTTGGTACCAAACTACTTGCTTCCTAATTGCCATACTGTCTACAATTAGACATGAATCGCTGAACTGGTCCCTTACAATGTACTTGAAAACATCTTTTAAGAAGCCAGGTTCACAGTCTACACTTGCCACCCATTTTGAAACCAATGATGTATGGGGCAGAGGCATAAATTTTTTCAGGTATTCATATGCTGCTGGTGAATAAAAGTACACAGTCATCGCAAACATTTTCACATTTGTTGTGTATCTATTACCCTTTGATGAGACAGAGTTGTTCACTAAATTGCACACTAATTCCACTTGTGTTCCTTTCTGATGATTGAAGAAGTTATGTAACTTCTCAGGAAGATGCCCCTTCTCCTTCAATGAACTTATGATGTCATCCACGGAAAACACTTTCTTCTTCGAAGTTCTTCACGGACACACTTCAGTTTACGTTTTATTTCGTGCACAATGTCTGAGAAAAAAAAATGCAAGTTTCGGTCGCCTTGTCTGCCATTTCTACTTTCGACTGTATACCACAATCAGTTACTGAAGAACCAACTGCACTCTAAATAAGGAAATAATTTCGTTATATACGATTGAAATAACTCAAGGCTTGATAAAAAAAAATAATATAAGAAAACGTTGGGGGTGTGAAAACATCCTTATACTAACGTTTTCGACACAATTCGCAGCTTCTGCATTGGATAAGTGGGACATGCTTTCCACGGAAGAATTCTCATTGACAACATTCTCCACGCAATCAGTAGCGTCTGCAGTCGGCAAATCGAGCACGGATTCCATGACAGAACGCTAAAAACAAAAATATGGACCTGTATTACAACATTGCTTAGACCTATGTAGCGTACGAAATAAATTCACAAAAGTAAAAAGCGCACACACAGCAAGGAAAGTAATTAGCTACCTCAAATGTAGAATCATCGTTGTCACTCAAAATCCTAACAACATGTCGTGGCTGTTTATTTGGTGCATCAAATGTGTCGGAAACTTATGGCACTGCTTCGGGTTTGAAACGTTTCTTCCACGTTCCAGGGCTCACTACGTAATCATCTTGTCGGAAACGGTTTCCGCAAAGAAAACCGCAAGACGTAGGATTAAAAACTTTCCGCTTCACGGAAGTAATCCACGTCTTTAGTAGCTCTGGGTGCTTTAGAGGAAACCTGTTCAAAAACATCGAATTAGCAAACGCACTAAGTCTGTATTTTTATCGTATTGTATCGGTAGTCGTATTACCTGTGAAATGGTAAGTCACTCTCCTTACTCCATCGCTTCGTACAATTGAAAGCGGAACAAGAAATCACCATTTCGATAATCCGCAATTCCTTATACACCGTACAGGCCGAGAGAAACTTCTTGTCAAATTCGAATATGGCGGGCAATACAGACGACAGTAATCAGCTGGTAGAGTCATCTATCGGTAGGTTCGGTAGTTGAGCATCCCTCATTTCGCTAGCTTTAGACGCCTGTTCAGATCAGTAGATGTGGTGTTCATGTGCAGACAAACAAATGACAAAAATTAAAAAGAAAAACTGGATGATTTATTGAAGAGAAAGAGCTCCACAAACTGAACAAGTCAATAAGATGTTGCTTCAACTCTTGCTCTAGACTCTAGAGAGTGGTCACGTCCTAACGTATACTCTGACGCTATCTTGTGTTTTGCATCTCGGATGCTACCTTCATGTAATCATACAACAAAGATTATCGCTGGCATACAGGATAACACGTGCGTCGTCGTTTGTTGTTTACAAGTGGACGGAACGAGAGCTGCTACTTTAATCGCACTATAGCGACTTTTGGAAGCATTCACGATGTATTTAATGTATTATCTTGACGGAAATGGTGACAGAGTGTATACTCTGAAGAAATTCGATCCGAAGGGCAGACCCACGGCATCAGCTCATCCTGGTAAGTACATTTCGTCTCGGACTAACGTACTGAAACAATACGGTAACTAGGGTTGACTTATATTAGAAGACTGCACAGATTTTAGCAGTAGATGTTATTTTCAGTATTCTCTATATTTGTCATCTACTACTGATTGTAATTGAGGATACGAATCAAACAAACAATTGGTGCTATTTACTGATACACGAATTCTTTGCAGCCCGATTTTCACCAGAGGATAAATACTCCCGAGAGAGAATAATGACAAAGAGAAGATTTTATTTGCTTCCAACGCAACAGCCACAGTACGCCTGCTGATAACACAGTCGAGTGAGGTGAAAAAGGAAAGCAAACAGTGGAACACTGGTTTATTTTGTTCATGTTTTTGTAGTGAATTTGTGTAATGTTTGTTAATTAAACATAAAGTGCTAGTGAGAAATTGCGAACGTATTAAAGGACCCCATGTAGTAGTTTCATGCTAAAATTATATCGTGCTCTAATTGAAATATATTGAAGTTACAAGGAGTGCAGTTGTTCGTTTCCTTTTGACAGAATTTTGTTAAAATAATGCAGTTAGAATTTCAGCAGACACCTCTGTGACGATGTTAGACAGTATTATGATATGAAATACAAAATGGTGGTGTAAGCATTTTGATTTAAATGTTAAGAATGTGTTAAAATTGCTTAGGATTTTGACAGTTGGACATAGTTGACACTATAAGAAATGTTGTGTTTAAGTGCATTTTGACTAAGAATTTGTACTCAAATATCTAATAAAGAGTGGTACATAACAGATATAAAATTGAGAGTATTAACACACTGTATTACTTACTCCTGAAAAAATAATGCATTGTTTCGATTGCTGTAATATGAAAAGACGGAAATCGGAAACGCTGAACACAGTTGGTTGTTGTATGCTAGTTTTTAGTGTGGTAGAGGCAGTGAACTTGAGAAGTAAGCTTTTCAACAAGACCTTCAGGAGTATTACACTAAACATGACAGGACTTAATGTGGAATTAGAATTTGATATGCTGTAAAGGGTGCACTGAACCATGCCATTGTTTTTTCTAACCAGAATAAGACTAATGAGTGGTGTCTTGTTAATATTGATCAGTTGTTCCTAGATTTGGCTTAAATGCTCTAACATTAGTGTGTCCTCTAGCATTTATATGTATATGTAGTTTAGTTAGTTCCATGTTCAATCAGTCATTCATAATTTCTGTCAGCACTGACTTCGTCAGAACTGGACATACTTGTCTTTAACCTGATTTATATAACATAGTATCATTTTATGTCTGTGAATCAGTGGTTCTCATTTCAAACTAATAAGTTTCAGACAATTATGGCAGTGAGATTTATTGTTCTGCCAATGGTAGTTACTCTGTAACTACAGAAAATGATCTGAAAATGGGCAGCATTGCCCAAAACCAGCCAGTTTGAAATAATAAAAAAGCTGTGATTGACAGACAAAAAGACTTAATAATAGAGCTTCTGAGTTGTTGACAGGCACACAAAAAAGAATGGAAACATGTTGGTGTTCAGAAAAAGTCTCTTGCCAAGGTAGAGACGTTTTATCGTAACTTCCCTGCCATAGTTACTGATTTTATAGCTTACTATTGGCACGTATTATTTTAATGCACAGTTACATGTTGACCATTTTTACACTTCATAGTACCAGAAGGGTTAAAAATTTACTAGCAGAAGTACAGAAGAACTGACTAAAGTTAAGTTTTTGACCTTCTCCCTCTCTGGAATCTTCACTGTGATGACAGAATTATCTGTTGCACATCTCGAGATCTAGGTTAGGTTGGAAGCTGATAATTTAAATGTGTGTTGAGGATGCCAACAAATATGAGAGCAGAAAATCTGGTTGTTGAAACAAATTGACTGGTAGTGAAGTCCAATGGTTATGTTGGTGCCATATTGAAATACACAAGGTGGGGGAGCGGAGGGGTGTCCAGTATGCAACTTCGGAACTACGGAAGCGTCCGATCCCACCCGTCTGCTTTGACCCATGACGTCACAAATATGGCAGAAACAAAAACAAACACACACACTTTCCACAAGAAGCCTAATGACACTAACGGGACAAGTGCGGGAAATGGGGTGTTTTGGGTGGGGGGCAAACTAAATATAAACAAATTTAGACGCTTTGCATAGCTACAACGTGTAAGTGAAGACAGCCATGCATGAATACCCACCCACCTCCCCAGGGGTCGTAACCCCTGCAACCCATAGAAGATATAGATGCTTCAGTAGCTGATTAGTGTTTTTTGTCTTTAAAAAAAAAAAAAAAATCTCACAGGATAGAACGAACAGATCAGAAAGATAAATATAATAAACTAAAACAGAATTTTGAGGAAACAGACAATTAAAATAAGTAATAAGTGTTTTTAAATTTTAAAAAAATCTCACGAGATAGAACGAACAGGTCAGAAAAGTAAATAAAATAAGATAAAACAGAACTGGAGACAGCCACACTCAAACCAAACTCTGCGCCGTCATGATGTCACACACGACAACACCCTTACGTCACAGGTCAAAGCCGACGCGTTGGATCGGACGCTTCTGTCGACCCGCAACTTCTGCTGAACGGCCTTCCATACACGATGTACTTCAAATATTATTATAATTTTTTTTTTTTTTTTTTTTTTTTTTTTTTTTTTTTTTTTTTTTTTTTTCCCGTCAAATGTAGCCCTATAATACTGTAATTAACAGAGATTTGGTTAAGGTTTAGGAACACTTTGCTAACTGTCAAACTTTGTTTCATCAAAGAATTTTTGTTACTGCATGTTACACATCTTTGAACCATTGACAGCTTTAATAATAAGTGATGTTGGTCATGTTTAGTTAACAACATATCCTCTCTACTTGGGTTCATGGAATATATAATTTCTAAATGAAGAGCAATTCCAGATTTTGCCTCAAGATGCTGAGTGCAGAAAATCCAGGTGAGTGTTGTGTATGGAAAGCTAGCCATGAACAGAAGGTGTTGTGCGTAAGTGTTTGAGGTCAGTTATGTTCCTATTGTTATCAGTGTGTCCACCCTAAAATTTGAAACAGCCACACTTTTGCACTTAAAGGTTGATTTCCTTCAGACTAATCTGTTGACAATTTTAAGGATACTTGTGCTCAAGGTACAATAAATACAGTGGTTGAGAAACATTGAAGCAAGTAACTTGGGGTGCCTTTAAGGATTAATGCTCGATTTCACCTGGCAAGATTAAGGCCTTCAGGCCGTCTCTTAATCTTTAGTCAGTACACAGTAATTGTAATCGACAGCCACATAAGTTTTGAAACTTTAAATCTTGCATTATACTTTTGAACTGTTGCAGTTCACCCCAGTATGGGGCAGACTGCAACATCTACTGGCATACATTGCAATGAGCATGGAAAAAATGTTAGTGTTGACAAAACTTGTTATTCAACTGCTTCAGAATACAAGCTACAATTAAATGATGGGAAAAAGGAATTCTTCGAAAGTGATGTCAATTTATTTTAGAGTATTTAGTGAACATTAACTTTCTAGATTGATATCGGATTAAAGGCATCTGTGCTTATTGGTACAGTGGGAAATACGGAAGTGTCCGATCCCACCCGTCTGCTTTGACCCATGACGTCACAAATATGGCGGAAACAAAAACAAACACACACACACACTTTCCACAATAAGCCTAATGACACTAACAGGACAAGCGCGGGAAATGGGGTGTTTTGGGTGAGAGGCAAACTAAATATAAACAAATTTAGACGCCTTGCGTAGCTACAACGTGTAAGTGAAGACAGCCATGCATGAATACCCACCCACCCTCCCAGGGGTCGTAACCCCTGCAACCCATAGAAGATAAAGATGCTTCAGTAGCTGATTAGTGTTTTTTGTCTTTTTTTTAAAAAAAAATCTCACGGGATAGAACGAACAGATTAGAGAGAGAAATGTAATAAACTAAAACAGAAATTCGAGGAAACAGATAATTAAAATAAGTAATAAGTGTTTTTAAATTTAAAAAAAAAATCTCACAAGATAGTACGAACATATCAGAAAAGTAAATAAAATAAGATAAAACGGAATTGGAGACAGCCACACTCAAACGAAACTCCGCGCCATCATGGCGTCACACACGACAACACCCTTACGTCACGGGTCAAAGCCGACGCATTGGATCGGACGCTTCTGTCGACCCGTACAGTGAACTTTGTTATTGCCAGGGAGTCCTACATACCATAGTTGTCTTGAGTAGCTGGCCTAATGATTTATTCTTTGGCCTCATTTTTACCGTTAATATCCTCATGGTGTGAGTAAACTGAAGGATCATTCGTTTTAGCTTGCACTGTTCCAGGCAAGTTCAGTTCTTTTGAAAATAGGTTTCTCTTTCCGGTTTTAGTATTATTTTCCTGTTTCATTTTCCTCTGTCTTGAATGATCTTCGAACACTTTTCTAACTTCGTTAAATGTAGCAGCATAGCTTGTATGCAGTACTGAGAATGCTTGGCACCAGTTAGCAAATATGTGATTTATTTACTCGCAACATGTTTCAGGAGTACGTTATCCCATTATCAAGTGCTATAAAATGAGAAAAAATTCAATAAATTGTAATTGTACACATGTAAATATTTATATTTCCTATAGTATAATGTACCTTTAAAGCTTAAGTGCCATCAAAAGCAAAAAGCCAGCTGCAAACATCCATTGTTTGTTGTCGTTGTTGTTGTTGTTGTTGTTGTTGTTGTCTTCAGTACTGAGACTGGTTTGATGCAGCTCTCCATGCTATTCTATCCTGTGCAAGCTTCTTCATCTCCCAGTACCTACTGCAACGTGCATCCTTCTGAATCTGCTTAGTGTATTCATCTCTTGGTCTCCCTCTACGATTTTTACCCTACACGCTGCCCTCCATTAGTAAATTGGTGATCCCTTGATGCCTCCCTTCTTCTAGTCAAGTTGTGCCACGAACTCCTCTTCTCCCCAATTCTATGCAATACCTCCTCATTAGTTATGTGATCTACCCGTCTAATCTTCAGCATTCTTCTGTAGCACCAAATTTCAAAAGCTTCTATTCTCTTCTTGTCCATACTATTTATTGTCCATGTTTCACTTCCATACATGGCTACACTCCGTACAAATACTTTGAGAAATGACTTCCTGACATTTAAATCTGTACTCGATGTTAACAAATTTCTCTTCTTCAGAAACGCTTTCCTTGCCATTGCCAGTCTACATTTTATATCCTCTCTACTTTGACCATCATCAGTTATTTTGCTCCCCAAATAGCAAAACTCCTTTACTACTTTAAGTGTCTCATTTCCTAATCTAATTCCCTCAGCATCGCCCGATTTAATTCGACTACATTCCATTATCCTCGTTTTCCCTTTGTTGATGTTCATCTTATATTCTCCTTTCAAGACACTATCCATTCCGTTCAACTGCTCTTCCAAGTCCTCTGGTGTCTCTGACAGAATTACAATGTCATCAACAAACCTCAAAGTTTTTATTTCTTCTCCATGAATTTTAACATCTACTCCAAATTTTTCTTTTGTTTGCTTTACTGCTTGCTCAATATACAGATTGAATAACATCGGGGAGTGGCTGCAACCCTGTCTCACTCCCTTCCCAACCACTGCTTCCCTTCCATGTCCCTCGACTCTTATAACTGCCATCTGGTTTCTGCACAAATTGTAAATAGCCTTTCGCTCCCTGTATTTTACCCCTACCACCTTCAGAATTTGAAAGAGAGTATTCCAGTCAACATTGTCAAAAGCTTTCTCTAAGTCTACAAATGCTAGAAATGTAGGTTTGCCTTTCTACTAGTTTTTCCACTCTTGTGTAAAGAATTTGCGTTACTATTTTGCAGCCGTGACTTATTAAACTGATAGTTCAGTAATTTTCACATCTGTCAACACTTGCTTTCTTTGGGATTGGAGTTGTTATAGTCTTCTTGAAGTCGGGGGGTATTTCGCCTGTCTCATATATCGTGCTCACCAGATGGTAGAGTTTTGTCAGGACTGGCTCTCCCAAGGCTGTCAGTAATTCTAATGGAATGTTGTCTACTCCCGAGGCCTTGTTTTGACTCAGGTCTTTTAGTGCTCTGTCAAACTCTTCACGCAGTATCATATCTCCCATTTCATCTTGATCTACATCCTCTTCAACTTCCATAATATTGTCCTCAACTACATTGCCATTGTATAGACCCTCTATATACTCCTTCCAACTTTCTGCTCTGCCTTCTTTGCTAATAACTGGGTTTCTATCTGAGCTCTTGATATTCATACAAGTGGTCCTCTTTTCGGCAAAGGTCTCTTTAAATTTCCTGTAGGCAGTATCTATCTTGCCCCTGGTGAGATAATCCTCTACATCCAGAATGAGATTTTCACTCTGCAGCGGAGTGTGCGCTGATATGAAACTTCCTTGCAGATTAAAATTGTGTGGCGGACCGAGACTCAAACTCGGGACCTTTGCCTTTCGCGGGCAAGTGCTCTACCAACTGAGCTACCCAAGCACGACTCACGCCCCGTCCTCACAGCTTTACTTCTGCCGGTACCTCACCTCCTACCTTCCAAACTTTACAGACGCTCTCCTGTGATCCCTGCAGAACTAGCACTCCTGAAAGAAGGGATATTGCGGAGACATGGCTTAGCCACAGCCTGGGGGATGTTTCCAGAATGAGATTTTTCACTCATATCAGCGCACACTCTGCTGCAGAGGGAAAATCTCATTCTGGAAACATCCCCCAGGCTGTGGCTAAGCCATGTCTCCGCAATATCCTTTCTTTCAGGAGTGCTAGTTCTGCCTGGTTTGTAGGAGAGCTTCTGTAAAGTTCGGAAAGTAGGAGGCGAGGTACTGGCAGAAGTAAAGCTGTGAGGACAGGGTGTGAGTCGTGCTTAGGTAGCTCAGTTGGTAGAGCACTTGCCGCGAAAGGTAAAGGTCCCAAGTTCGAGTCTCGGTCCAGCACACGGTTTTAATCAGCCAGGAAGTTTCAAACCTCTACATACTTACATTTGTCCTCTGCCATCCCTGCTTAGCCATTTTGCACTTCCTGTCGATCTCTTTTTTTGAGACGTTTGTATTCCTTTTTGCCTGCTTCATTTACAGCATTTCTATATTTTCTCCTTTCATCAATTAAGTTCAATATTTCTTCTGTTACCCAAGGATTTCTACTAGCCCTCATCTTTTTACCTACTTTCTCCTCTGCTACCTTCACTATTTCATCTCTTAAAGCTACCCATTCTCCTTCTACAGTATTTCTTTCCCCCAATGCTGTCAATTGTCCCCTTATGCTCTCCCTGAAACTCTGTACAACCTCTGGTTCTTTCAGTTTATCCAGGTCCCATCTCCTTAAATTCCCACCTTTTTGCGGTTTCTTCAGTTTTAATCTACAGTTCATAACCAATAGATTGTGGTCAGAGTCCACATTTGCCCCTGGATTTGTCTTACAATTTAAAACCTGGTTCCTAAATCTCTGTCTTACCATTATATAATGTACCTGAAACCTGTCAGTATCTCCAGGCTTCTTCCATGTATATAACCTTCTTTTATGATTCTTGAACCAAGTGTTAGCTATGATTAAGTTGTGCTCTGTGCAAAATTCTACCAGGCGGCTTCCTCTTTCATTTCTTCGCCTCCAATCCATATTCACCTACTATGTTTCCTTCTCTCCCTTTTCCTACACTCGAATTCCAGTCACCCATGACAATTAAATTTTCGTCTCCCTTCACTATCTGAATAATTTCTTTTATTTCATCATACATTTGTTCAATTTCTTCGTCATCTGCAGAGCTAGTTGGCATATAAACTTGTACTACTGTAGTAGGTGACGGCTTCGTGTCTATCTTGGCCACAATAGTGCTTTCACTATGCTGTTTGTAGCAGCTTACCTGCACTCCTATTTTTTTTATTCATTATTAAACCTACTCCTGCACTACCCCTATTTGATTTTGTATTTATAACCCTGTATTCACCTGACCAAAAGTCTTGTTCCTCCTGCCACCGAACTTCACTAATTCCCACTATATCTAACTTCAACCTATCCATTTCCCTTTTCAAATTTTCTAACCTACCTGCCCGATTAAGGGATCTGACATTCCATGCTGTGATCCGTAGAATGCCAGTTTTCTTTCTCCTGATAACGATGTCGTCTTGAGTAGTCCCTGCCCGGAGGATCGAATGGGGGACTATTTTACCCAAGAGGACGCCATCATCATTTAACCATACAGTAAAGCTGCATGCCCTTGGGAAAAATTACGGCTGTAGTTCCCCTTGCTTTCAGCCATTCGCAGTACCAGCACAGCAAGGTCATTTTGGTTAGTGTTACAAGGCCAGATCAGTCACTCATCCAGATTGTTGCCCCTGCAACTATTGAAAAGGCTGCTGCCCTCTTCAGGAATCACACCTTTGTCTGGCCTCTCAAAAGATACCGCTCCGTTGTGGTTGCACTTATGGTACAGCTATCTGTATCACTGAGGCATGCAAGCCTTCCCACCAACGGCAAGGTCCATGGTTCTTGGGGGGGTTAGTTACAAAACTCAATCATAAATATCTCATGTTGGTGCAGAATTCTCTCATAAATCTCAGTTGTTAACTGAAGACAGCCACCTTCACTTACAAAAGATAGTACTATCTTGTAATATACATATCACTGCCACCCAATGATGCTACTTTCTACTGTGAAATCTTTGAGCAGTACGTCAAGTCCTTGCAACACCTAAAAGCCACCACAACATTTATGTTGCAGTGTGTACACCTGTATATAATTACCAGCAGGACACATTTAAATTTAACACTGCTATGTAGAATAAATTGGTGGCTCCTCCTTGAATTGCTAAAGTGTGCCCAGAAATATCTTGGACACTTCTCTCTACTCATTTAACATGTTGGTGCATTTCTCTCCTAAGTGCAAAATATCTTACCACCCTCTAAATTTGACAGCAACCCCCTGTTTCTTTGAACTGCAATACACTCGTGATGTCTGTGATCATACACATCCATACTCTGCAAACACCATGAAGTACATGGAAGTTATGTCCCATTGTACCTGTTATTAGGGTTTCTTCCCATTCCATTCATGTATGGAGCGCATGAAGAATTGTTCCTCGAATTCCTCTGTGCCTGCTGAAATCATTCTAATGTTGCCCTCATGATTGCAGTGTGAGCGATATGTATTGGGTGTAGTATATTCGCAGAGTCGTCATTCAAAGCTGGTTCTTGAAAATTTGTTACTAAACTTTTATGGCATAGTTTACATCTATCTTCAAGAGTATATCAGATTATTTTAGTCAGTATCTCTTGTTATACTCTCCCAAGGATCAAACAAACCTGCGACCACTCACACTGCCCTTATCTGTTTGTGTTCAGGATCCCCTGTTAGTCCTATTTGGTTTGGGTTCCACACATTTCAGCAATATTTTAGAAACAGCAACATGAGTGATTTGTAAGCAACCTCCTTTGTAGACTGGTTTCACTTCCTCTGTATTCTACCAATAAACCTAAGTCTACCATTGACAGCCTCCGAGATCATTTCATATCTCTACAGGGTGTTACGCCCAGGTATTTGCAATAGTCACAGGATACTACATTTTTCTCATTTTATGATGCACTTTTTTTAACATTTAAAGAAAATTGCCCAACTGCAGCTTCTTTCAGACAGTACTTCACCATAGACAACTGCATCATCTGCAAAATGTCTTAGGTCACTATTAATATTGTTCACAAGGTCATTAAATACAACATGAATAGCAAGGGCCCCAAAAGACTTCCATGGGGCACACCTGAAGTTACTTTGACATCTGACGATGGCTCTCTATGAACTATGCTGGTGGGGTAATTAAGACCAGTGACGGCTGAGGTGAGAATGGTGGTGTATTGCTGCAAAGAGTCTGCATCTAAACAAATGTGTTGGCTCAAATGCCAAGGCTGTATGAGAGGGAACATTTGACATGAAAAGGATGACAACTGTTAAAATGTAAGCACTGTTATCTGTTCGTAGGTTTAATGCGAACAGAAGTGAGCAGTTGGCCTTCATTGAGGACGAGATCAATGTCAAAGAAGGTGACACGGAATTTGGAATAGGACAATGTGAAATTTCATTGGAGGGAGGTATTCAGAGATTCCAGGAATTTTCACAGGTCAGCCTCACTGAGAGTCCATATAGCAAACAGGACATCAATGTATCTAAACCAAACTAGGGCCTGAAGACTTTATCGTAGAAAAGCCTCCACTGCCATCCTGGTTCCCGTGGCTGTACCCCTTATCTGTTTGTATGTCTGCCCCTCAAAGTTGAAGTAGTTGTTGGTATGTGTAAAGCTGGTTAAGGTGAGCAGGAAGGGTGTCATAGGTTTGGAATCAGGTGAACGCTGACTGAGGAAATGTTCAGAGCAGGCAGACCATGTACGTGGGGGATGTAGGTGTAGAGGGAGATGGCATCAATGGTGACAAGCGAGATGTGTGGTGGGAGTAGGACGGGCAAGGATTTCAAATGATCTAGGAAATGGTTTGTGTCTTTGACATAGGAGAGAAGTCTGGACTATGGAACCCGCCAGGTTAGCCGAGAGCGCTAATGCACTGCTTCCTGGACTCGGGTAGGCGCGCCGGCCCCGGACTGAATCCGCTGACCGGATTAACGACGAGGGCCAGTGTGCCGGCCAGCCTGGATGTGGGTTTTAGGCGGTTTTCCACATCCCTGTAGGTGAATACCGGGCTGGTCCCCATGTCCCACTCGCATTTGGAAGGACAACGGTTCAATCCCGTGTCCGGCCATCCCGATTTAGGTTTTCCGTGATTTCCCTAAATCGCTCCAGGCAAATGCCGGGATGGTTCCTTTGAAAGGGCACGGCCGACTTCGTTCCCCATCCTTCCCTAATCCTATGAGACCGATAAGCTTGCTGTTTGGTCTCTTCTCCCAAACAACCAACCAACCAACCCATGTCCCGCCTCAGTTACACGACTCGGACATTTGACACACATCCGTACTTTTCCATGCTTTACACTAGATGCAGACAGATGGGGTACTCTGATTCCGTCCCGGGAGGGTATGGGGTGGCGGCAGGCAGGGCCACCCCTTCACATTAACATGCCAAATCCGGTTTAACCACGCCAACCCCGCGCACAGTGCGGGACCAAGGCGTAAGCGATAGATAGAAGTCTGTACTATGGGTTGCAGTTGCTGATAAACTAGGGCATATATATGTTTGGTGGGTGCTTTGAAGCTAGCAACTGTTGGATGGCCAATATGATTGGGTTTGTGGATCTTGGGAAGAAGGTAAAAGATGGGAGTACATGGTTTGGGTGAGGTAAGTTCTATAGATTGAGGTGTTAATTGTTGTGAATGCCCTGAGGTTTTAAGGAGGTGTGCAGGTCAGTTTGAATCAGAGGGATGGGATCTTGATGGCAGATGCTGTACATAGAAGTGTCAGATAGGTGGCGTAGACCTTCACATATTCCTTTCAGTCAAGTACCACAGTGGTTGGTCCTTTGTATTCTGGGAGGATAATGATGGAGTCGTCAGCTTTTCGGAAACGCAGAGCCTGTGTTTCTGCAGAGGAAGGTTAGGGTCATGTTGTAGGGACCTGAGGAAAGGTTGTGAAGCAATGCTGAATGTGAGGAATTCTTGGAAGCCTTGTAAGGGATTATCCTGAGGTAGTGGTTGATCAAGTTAGGATTGTGGTCGAAACTACTCAAGGCAGGGTTCAATGTCAGGTTTATGAAAACCTAACTGAGGGGCAGTTAACAAATTCTGCTCTTTGGAATGAGTCCGTATTGTGCCATACACCACCTTCTCAAACATTTTGGAAAAGACTGGAAGGAGTGATATAGGCCTGTGATTAAAGGCAGATTTCTTATCTCCAGTTTTGTAGATGGGTGATACTACAGCATATTGAAGTATATCATGAAATATGCACTGAATAAGTTATTCATCACAAAGATAGCTGAAGGATAATCATATTAGGTCAGCGTAAGATTTTCATATTCTACTGGAAGCACCATAATAGCCAGCAAAACTACTACCTTTCAGTGACCTGACAAATTTTATATTTTTAAGTGTTGTATTTTTGAAACTAATGTCCCTTGGAGGTGCATGACTGTCTGCACAAGTAAATCTAATGTATCAATATTTTGTTGTTTATTAGTGGGTACAATGTTTGCTGTCACTGTGAGGAAGTAAGCATTGCATTTGGTGTCCAATGATTTGAAGTTGTCGCCATTTCTGACAGACCTGCATTCTGTGGACTCAGTTTCATTTGTGTCACTTTGTTGTCTGTTTTATTTTTTGTAATATTCCTGAAAGTTTTTGTCTTATTCTTGAAGGGTTTTATTCGTTGAGCATAGTACATGATTCTTGCATATGCTTCAAATCTTGACTACCGTTTGTTCTCTGACTTAGTAAGAGCTGTCACTTCCTAACACATGATACTTTAATCCCAGGAGTTATCCACTTATTACCATTGCTTCTGTTCGTTTTTGTCCTTATTTGTTTTACGGTAAAACTAGACTCAAATTTTTCAGTGAACTTTAGATGAGCATAGGTCAAATATGATTTAAACTTTAATGATTACTAAGCCTTCTTTTTGCCCCTGCTCCCCCATGACTAATAGACTTGTTAGTACGATAGAAATTGTAAATGAGTTGTCAAATCGCTGCCGACAGCCTTAGAAATATAAATTTCTGTAAAAATGGATAGTTCCGGAGATGTCTGACGTACCAACGGAGTGTAGTAAAGATATAAACTAGCAACAGAATACAAATTATGAATTCAAAACGCCCACCGTACAGCAGTGAACTAAACCTATCGATCACATGCTGTACGTGTTCGGAGTAGTCACACATACTTACGAACTTTCATAAGTTGTGTCTATTATGTACGAACAGTCTTAATGATGTTATGAACTGATTATCAGATTGCTTTCAAGATTTTGGAAATAAATGTTCGCTAATCTGATACACATCTAAATTGTAAATAAATGTTTTCACCTCCGTCTAATGCGATCTCACGCCTCTAATTAATCGACTTGAAACAAATCGATAATTACTACTATCGATACGAAGAAATTTCAGAAGCGCGCAACAAAAAAGTGTTCACTGTTCAGGGATGTTATGATTTTATTGCTTATTCTCAGCGTTTGAGTATTATTCGAGTAGTTACCGTCGATAGTAAATAATTACTTTTGTCATCCAATAGTCGTATGACTATTATTCTTCGCATAGTACGTTGAAAGACGAGAGGTAATTATAACTGCGTAGTTTGTTGAGTGTTGTAAACCAATAATTGTATGATAGTTATTGTTAAAGGATCCATTTCAGTATTGTGTTGTGTGCTGCGGCATGTGCGTAGGCGATAGTTTTAAGGATAATGTGTATGGAGTGAAGGGATAAAACAGCTGAACACTCTCTCCACAATGCGCAAATAGATATACCGGTAATACCCTTTTTGTTGTTTGTAATATCAGTGCCAATAATGGGACATTTACAAGGCCTAGCACAAATAAAAAGACTATAAAGAGTTATTAGAAAATCACAAAGTAATCATATCCTGATAACCAGCTACCAATATATAGCGGGCATTTAGGAATGTTACATATCCTATTGCGGAACCAGCACTACATGAGCGTTCACCTTTAATGTTTGTGTTGACGCTAGTTGCTGTAGTATGTCCTACAGATGATGTCATTGTTAATCAAATGTTACACTGACAGACACTGGAATCAAGCCTAATTCATTGTAACAAGTAACCTGAACTCTGTGTCTGAAGAACACCTCCATCTGATGCTTTGCCATATGTGACGAAATTTGGTCCAGAATAACTTTATCATTTGCATCTGCTGGTTTCCCATTAATGTACCCTATAGTGTGTGGAAAATTCTCTCCTCGTTTCCACGTCTTTCACTATTGTGGACTAGTTGCATTCTTTTTCTAGAACGTAGAAAATGAATAAAACTAATGTAAAATTTTAATTTGGCAGTTACAGTAGCAAGTATATAATTATTACAGTATACTATTGTTAAATCTGCAAAATGAAGCATGAGAAGTGTAAAATATACACCTTGTAAAAGAAAACTAGCCATTATGGAGAGGATGGATTGCTGAGCACCATAAAGTTAACATGTTAAGTTGCAGACGGACACAGTGGACTGTTACACACTAAGCTTGTGGGCGAAGCTTTCATCAGAAAAGAAAGGAAAACAAACACATTCACACAAGCAGCTACACCTCACACACGTGAACACTATCTTTGGCCCTATAGAAGAGTTGGAGGTACACATTCTAGGCATGTATAGATCACGCATAAGCCTTGTGCAGGATAGTCTATCCAGCAAACTGTGAATAAATCACCAGACAGATGTCCTACATATAAACAAACCTGCAGTCTTATTGATTTGTTACTAGGGGCTATAACAGGTCACCTCAAGAAATCCAAAAATGTTGTAGGAGGACTTGTCATATTTGGAAAGATGTAGCGTTGAAGATGAGGTACATATCAGATTGTAAACATTGTTCATAATGGAAATGGGAGAAGTAAAACTGTCATACACACAATATGTGATGTCAGTGCTGCTACAACTTCAGTAAATATTCCTGCCACCAGTGTGGTTTTTGCAAGTTGTTGTCAAACCATTGGAATTATCAGTAGCAGTGATTTGCAGGACTCACTTCCATCATATACATTGCATTTTAGTGACATCATTTGTTAACAAATTGCAGCTAGTTCTAACTTTCATTGTGTATGTAATTGTTTTAAAAGTAAAAGATTTAATACAAAGTTAATGTAAAAGAAATCCTCCACTTACTTTTCACTAACTTTTCAGCACTTTGCACAAAACGTGATGGTACAGGGAACTATGACGCTTAGTGCCATGTATGAACATGCAGATGTGTATGAAAAGTCTTCATAATTCCTTCCTGTCACTGGAAACCCATGATTGTTTCTCAAAGATGTAATGAGTGACAGAAGGTTCAGATGTGTTTCTTCAGTCATCCTGATATAATTGTGCCCGTCATGTGGATATATCTTCAACAAAATGAGTAAATCAATATGACGATAATCACATTTACATGCATGTCTGAAAGAATGGACTCTGTTGATGGTCTACAGGTGCACAAAATATTTCAAAAGTTATTCACTGACTGAAAATTTCTAGACATCAGCTGTGTTAGTTACATATTTACTACCCAATAGTGATGTATAAACATTTGTCCTGAACCAAGACTCAAACCCAAATTCCCCGCATATCATGAGCAGCTGCCTTAACAGCTTCAGTTGTCCCAGCCTGCTCCGTGGACTCAACCAAAATTCTGGATGTCACACTGACTACATCCTTATATCATATCCCAATAAATTTGTCACCTAATACTCGCAACATTACTTGGATTTCTGCAACAGGGAGAGTGAGACAACAAGGAATTGAGACAAATGTTGGTGTAGATGGGCATACGACGCTAACACCAGTGATCTTGATTCCTCCTTACCACTGTCTGCTTGTTGTGTGCATCCAAGTAATTTTGCGAGCATTAGGTGCCGAATTTAGTGGACTACAATAGAAGGATGTAGGCAGCGTGACATGTGGAAGTTTTGGACAGTCTGGGGAGCGTGTACGGATAGCGGAAGTGGTTAAGACTCGCAGTAAGTGGAAAATCTGGGTTCAAGTTCCAGTCCAGTACAAATTTTCAAATCTCACTATTGTGTAGCAGATCTACACAGAATACAACAGATGTCCAGGAATTTGCAGTCAGTGAATTAATTTCTGAGTAATCACATTTCCTCTTTTGTTTCTCTTGCAATGCAAGGATAATGGCTGCTAAACTCAGTGCATCATCTTCTGAGCTTGACGTATTTCAGGTACAAACTAATGCTTGTACAAGCATGCTTAAGTTATGTGGAGGTGTGAGGAATTTGTACACACTTGCACAAAACACTTAGTTACATATGTTATAGCACTGTTGCATCTGGCATGTTCGTCTCTCCAGGTACAATTTAATGCTTGTACAAGCATGCTTAACCCATGTGGAGATGTGAGGGATTTGTAAGCACTTGCACAGAACACTTGATCATGGGTGCGTGCCAACCATGCTGTTGCATATGTAACCATCTTATAACACTGTTTCATCTGGCATGTTTGCCTCTATGTGTGTGCAGGCATTGCTGTGTTTCTACTAGCAGAACATGTGCTCAGATGTGCATGGCTATACCTTACTCTGGTCATTCACATTCTTTACTATAGTCCTGGAAGGATGACTTTCCTCACTGGATTTTCTTCTTAAATCTGCATATGAAAATGCTGTGCAAAAATTCCAAAGATCTTGTTTAATGCGTCATTCAGTAGTAGGTAATTTTAACTTCACTTTGAAGCATTCCAATGTTTTCTATTCTTTTGTCTCTGTATGCTCAGAAATCAAGTTTTACAAGTAATAATTAGGAATAATATATTTCAAAAGGCATGCAATTGTCAGTTCAAAATTCACCACCTTTTGATTGGTTGGTTGATTCGGGTGGAGGAGACCAAACAGTGAGGTCATCAGTCCCATGCCCTTTCAAAGGAACCATCCCTGCATTTGCCTGAAGCGATTTAGGGAAATCACAGAAAACTAAGTGACGATGGCCGAACGTGGATTTGAACCATCATCATCCTGAATGTCAGTCCATTGTGCTAACCACTGCGCCATCTCACTTTGTGAGCACATACCTACTATGGTTATGGTGAACTATTATTAGGGATGCAACCACATGCTGACTGGTCTGTGGATCATCTCGTGCTATAAGCACAACAATTTTTGGTGTAGTGCAGCTTGATAAAACTCAAGGGAGAATATTAGCTGCTTGCTGATTGTGAAATAAAGTATTTATTTCAAAATAAAAGAATAACCTACACAGGAAAATGACTTCTACACCCTCCCACCAATCTTTTCCCCCTCTCTGCTCCTTTCCTTTTCCACTCCCACCCCCCCATAGTTTCCCACGCAGCACCTGTCAGCTGTGTTCTGCTGTCTTCTAGTTCCTGCACACTCCACCAGACAGTGGTATTCTCCCCTACCCTTGCCCTGTTATCCCCCCCCCCCCTTTTCCCTGCCCCACTCTCGATTGTTGCTTCCGTTCAGTGTAACAGTTGCAGGCTGGCTGGAGATAGCAGTCATGCGTGCAAGAGCTGTACCTGCTAGTGTGTGTGTGTTTTCCTTTCTTTTCTAAAGAATGATTTGGCGGAAAGTTCAGTGTGGAACAGTCTTCTTCTTTTTTGCCTGTCTGCAGATGATTTATTTTATAATAGACCATATCCAATGCACAAAAAATCATTCCTGTTCCAAGTACTTTGAGAGACTTGCACACATATGGGTGAAAGTAAGCTTTCTCCTGAATAAACACTTTAAAATCATGATTTTAACACTTCCTTAGTACCTTTTGTTAGCTGCAGGAAGTTTTGTTCAGACTCTTTGTTAACTGGCTACAAATGTTTTCGGAAATTGTACTTACATCATTGTTTGAATAGGTGACAACTGATTTTGTATTATGGCAAAAGAATTTTTTTGCCTATTATTTCATCAGTTTGACTTAAGAAATTTCTTTCTTTAATTGTCCTGTGATTATTCAAAGTAGTGAAGAGCTATTGTATTCAACATATTGAAGAATTATTGGGCACAACACTGTAGAAGTTACATTTTATTCTCTTCACATTTATTTACACTAAATTCAGTTTTGATTATTGACTTTGTACCGGTTCCCGTGAGGTCACCGAAGTTAAGCGCTGTCGGGCGTGGTTGGCACTTGGATGGGTGACCATCCAGGCCACCATGCGCTGTTGCCATTTTTCGCGATGCACTCAGCCTCGTGATGCCAATTGAGGAGCTACTCGACCGAATAGTAGCTTCAGTCAAGAATACCGTCATAACGATCGGGAGAGCAGTGTGCTGACCCCACGCCCCTCCTATCTACATCCTCCACTGAGGATGACACGGCGGTCGGATGGTCCCAGTAGGCCTCTTGTGGCCAGACGATGGAATGCTCTTTTTGTTATGCATGAACATCAATATTGTAACACAAATTGGTAAGCTGCAACAATTAGGAGAAGTTTCACAATGGCAGTGATTGACTTAATATTGTTATTACAGAATGATGACTGAAAATTACATGATGAAATTCTGAACATAGAAATTTGCTTGTTTACAACTGGGCCCTGACTGATTAACATGTTATTTTTCTTGACAATTACTGAAAAGTGACTGACCGGTGTTTTACACACATAACCTTTTGTAGATATGTGTATTACAGATATCACAAATTTTTAAAATACAAGGCTAATACATTTTGGATATTAAAAGATATAAAAAGTGGAAGATATGAAATACAGAAGACAGTGAAGCAAATTTGTGTAGTCAAGAGCCATATAATTAGAAAACAGCAAAATAATAGCCACTATTTTATGGTGGGCGGCTATTAATGTGCATGGAGATTTGCAGGCAAATGATGGAATGATTTCTTTGTAAAAGAAGCCAGTGCTCTTGTCTCTAAATGACATCATTTCATTGGATATTAAACTCTACATATTTCTTCCTTATTTGCTTCCAATTCTCTTGCAGAATAAATAAAATTCTTCTCAGCTGAAAAATAACTTTCTTAATGCTCACCATTTATCTTGCTACAGGTAACACCCTTGACAAGATTAATACACTATGATACTATACATTCACAAACCATTTCCATTTGACAGACAAGTGAGAATTGACTCATTTCATGATACTGGCTATCTATTTACAAGGCTTTCACATTTCCTTTTCGTCTCTATTTTTTACAATAAAGAGCAACAAGGCTCTTGACACTTGTGGCTCCCCTCGCTATAAGTTCTTGTGCCAATTGAGAAAGACAAGACCACATTACCGGGATCTTAAAAACTCCACATTAAACATAAAAATAAAAATAATTGTGTGAATACCTTGGCAATACAGGGATGTAAATACTCTGAAGTATAAAAATACAGATGCCAACCTGATGTCGCTCAGAAGGGAATAACAGAAGTGCTACCACCAGTACAGTAGGACTTCAATTGACCATCACTTTTGGGACCAGGTGGTGGTCAGAGCGGTAAAAAGGTCGGATTATCAGAGGAGAATGAGACAAGTCATTTACAGAGCTCAGAACAATTTAGTAAAAATGGTTAAAATGGCTCTGAGCACTAAGGGACTTAACATCTGAGGTCATCAGTCCTCTAGACTTAGAACAACTTAAACCTGACTAACCTAAGGACGTCACACACATCCATGCCCAAGGCCGGATTCGAACCTGCGGCCGTAGCAGCAGCGCGGTTCATCTACATCTACATCTACATTGATACTCCGCAAGCCACCCAACGGTGTGTGGCGGAGGGCACTTTACGTGCCACTGTCATTACCTCCCTTTCCTGTTCCAGTCGCGTATGGTTCGCAGGAAGAACGAATGTCTGAAAGCCTCCGTGCGCGCTCTAATCTCTCTAATTTTACATTCGTGATCTCCTCGGGAAGTATAAGTAGGGGGAAGCAGTATATTCGATACCTCATCCAGAAACGCACCCTCTCGAAACCTGGCGAGCAAGCTACACCGCGATGCAGAGCGCCTCTCTTGCAGAGTCTGCCACTTGAGTTTATTAAACATCTCCGTAACGCTATCACGGTTACCAAATAACCCGGTGACGAAATGCGCCGCTCTTCTTTGGATCTTCTCTATCTCCTCCGTCAACCCGACCTGGTACGGATCCCACACTGATGAGCAATACTCAAGTATAGGTCGAACGAGTGTTTTGTAAGCCACCTCCTTTGTTGATGGACTACATTTTCTAAGCACTCTCCCAATGAATCTCAACCTGGTACCCGCCTTACCAACAATTAATTTTATATGATCATTCCACTTCAAATCGTTCCGTACGCATACTCCCAGATATTTTACAGAAGTAACTGCTACCAGTGTTTGTTCCGCTATCATATAATCATACAATAAAGGATCCTTCTTTCTATGTATTCGCAATACATTACATTTGTCTATGTTAAGGGTTAGTTGCCACTCCCTGCACCAAGTGCCTATCCGCTGCAGATCTTCCTGCATTTCGCTACAATTTTCTAATGCTGCAACTTCTCTGTATACTACAGCATCATCCACGAAAAGCCGCATGGAACTTCCGACACTATCTACTACGTCATTTATATATATTGTGAAAAGCAATGGTCCCATAACACTCCCCTGTGGCACGCCAGAGGTTACTTTAACGTCTGTAGACGTCTCTCCATTGATAACAACATGCTGTGTTCTGTTTGCTAAAAACTCTTC
The DNA here is from genome assembly GCF_023864345.2 of Schistocerca serialis cubense. NCBI lineage: Eukaryota > Metazoa > Arthropoda > Insecta > Orthoptera > Acrididae > Schistocerca > Schistocerca serialis. The sequence goes on along the minus strand of NC_064649.1, from coordinate 89,045,239 downwards.
AATCCAGCCACACAGCTGGTCTGATATTCCGTAGGCTCTTACTTTGTTTATCAGGCGACAGTGCGGAACTGTATCGAACGCCTTCCGGAAGTCAAGAAAAATAGCATCTACCTGGGAGCCTGTATCTAATATTTTCTGGGTCTCATGAACAAATAAGGCGAGTTGGGTCTCACACGATCGCTGTTTCCGGAATCCATGTTGATTCCTACATAGTAGATTCTGGGTTTCCAGAAATGACATGATACGCGAGCAAAAAACATGTTCTAAAATTCTACAAGAGATTGACGTAAGAGATATAGGTCTATAGTTTTGCGCATCTGCTCGACGACCCTTCTTGAAGACTGGGACTATCTGTGCTCTTTTCCAATCATTTGGAACCCTCCGTTCCTCTAGAGACTTGCGGTACACGGCTGTTAGAAGGGGGGCAAGTTCTTTCGCGTACTCTGTGTAGAATCGAATTGGTATCCCGTCAGGTCAAGTGGACTTTCCTCTATTGAGTGATTCCAGTTGCTTTTCTATTCCTTGGACACTTATTTCGATGTCAGCCATTTTTTCGTTTGTGCGAGGATTTAGAGAAGGAACTGCAGTGCGGTCTTCCTCTGTGAAACAGTTTTGGAAAAAGGTGTTTAGTATTTCAGCTTTACGCGTGTCATCCTCTGTTTCAATGCCATCATCATCCCGTAGTGTCTGGATATGCTGTTTCGAGCCACTTACTGATTTAACGTAAGACCAGAACTTCCTAGGATTTTCTGTCAAGTCGGTACATAGAATTTTACTTTCGAATTCAATGAACGCCTCACGCATAGCCCTCCTTACGCTAACTTTAACATCGTTTAGCTTCTGTTTGTCTGAGAGGTTTTGGCTGCGTTTAAACTTGGAGTGGAGCTCTCTTTGCTTTCGCAGTAGTTTCCTAACTTTGTTGTTGTACCACGGTGGGTTTTTCCCATCCCTCACAGTTTTACTCGGCACGTACCTGTCTAAAACGCATTTTACGATTGCCTTGAACTTTTTCCATAAACACTCAACATTGTCAGTGTCGGAACAGAAATTTTCGTTTTGATCTGTTAGGTAGTCTGAAATCTGCCTTCTATTACTCTTGCTAAACAGATAAACCTTCCTCCCTTTTTTTATATTCCTATTAACTTCCATATTCAGGGATGCTGCAACGGCCTTATGATCACTGATTCCCTGTTCTGTACATACAGAGTCGAAAAGTTCGGGTCTGTTTTTGTTTATCAGTAGGTCCAATATGTTATCTCCACGAGTCGGTTCTCTGTTTAATTGCTCGAGGTAATTTTCGGATAGTGCTCTCAGTATAATGTCACTCGATACTCTGTCCCTACCACCCATCCTAAACATCTGAGTGTCCCAGTCTATATCTGGTAAATTGAAATCTCCACCTAAGACTATAACATGCTGAGAAAATTTATGTGAAATGTATTCCAAATTTTCTCTCAGTTGTTCTGCCACTAATGCTGCTGAGTCGGGAGGTCGGTAAAAGGAGCCAATTATTAACCTAGTTCGGTTGTTTAGTGTAACCTCCACCCATAATAATTCACAGGAACTATCCACTTCTACTTCACTACAGGATAAACTACTACTAACAGCGATGAACACTCCACCACCGGTTGCATGCAATCTATCCTTTCTAAACACCGTCTGTACCTTTGTAAAAATTTCGGCAGAATTTATCTCTGGCTTAAGCCAGCTTTCTGTACCTATAACGATTTCAGCTTCGGTGCTTTCTATCAGCGCTTGAAGTTCCGGTACTTTACCAACGCAGCTTCGACAGTTGACAATTACAATACCGATTGCTGCTTGGTCCCCGCATGTCCTGACTTTGCCCCGCACCCGTTGAGGCTGTTGCCCTTTCTGTACTTGCCCAAGGCCATCTAACCTAAAAAAACCGCACAGCCCGTGCCACACAACCCCTGCTACCCGTGTAGCCGCTTGTTGCGTGTAGTGGACTCCTGACCTATCCAGCGGAACCCGAAACCCCACCACCCTATGGCGCAAGTCGAGGAATCTGCAGCCCACACGGTCGCAGAACCGTCTCAGCCTCTGATTCAGACCCTCCACTCGGCTCTGTACCAAAGGTCCGCAGTCAGTCCTGTCGACGATGCTGCAGATGGTGAGCTCTGCTTTCATCCCGCTAGCGAGACTGGCAGTCTTCACCAAATCAGATAGCCGCCGGAAGCCAGAGAGGATTTCCTCCGATCCATAGCGACACACATCATTGGTGCCGACATGAGCGACCACATGCAGATGGGTGCACCCTGCACCCTTCATGGCATCCGGAAGGACCCTTTCCACATCTGGAATGACTCCCCCCGGTATGCACACGGAGTGCACATTGGTTTTCTTCCCCTCTCTTGCTGCCATTTCCCTAAGGGGCTCCATTACGCGCCTGACGTTGGAGCTCCCAACTACCAGTAAGCCCACCCTCTGCGACTGCCCGGATCTTGCAGACTGAGGGGCAACCTCTGGAACAGGACAAGCAGCCATGTCAGGCCGAAGATCAGTATCAGCCTGAGACAGAGCCTGAAACCGGTTCATCAGACAAACTGGAGAGGCTTTCCGTTCAGCCCTCCGGAATGTCTTTCGCCCCCTGCCACACCTTGAAACGACCTCCCACTCTACCACAGGTGAGGGATCAGCCTCAATGCGGCAGTATCCCGGGCAACCACAGTCGTAGTCCGATCAGGGGATGCGTGGGACGAGCTGGCCGTCCCCGACAAACCCCCATCCGGACCCCCACAGTGATGCCCATTGGCAACAGCTTCAAGCTGTGTGACCGAAGCCAACACTGCCTGAAGCTGGGAGCGAAGGGATGCCAACTCAGCCTGCATCCGAACACAGCAGTTGCAGTCTGGACTTAAGCGCCTAGAACCACTTGGCCACAATGGCGGCAACAATTCAGTAAATCACAATTAAGTCAAAATTACTACATTTCTAATAAACAACAAGAAAAACAGAAAATATTGGACACTGTAAATCTATTTGAAAAAGCGAGTGTGTGTGTGTGTGTGTGTGTGTGTGTGTGTGTTCCTCTTTGTTAGCAGGATGGATATCATTATGAAGAGTTTTTAAACCAGCAACTCAATCTGCAGTGTCTAGCATTATTTTGCTTTTGATTTAGGCTAGGAAAAACTTTCTTCCATTATTTTTTGGAATGGTTTTTCTACGTTCTTCCCAAGTTTTGCATGTAGCAAATTGCATATTTTGTGTCAATGCTTCTCATTGCTTCAAAAAGATCACAACTTTCTTCTGTTGCCTCTAAAAAAGTGCTGATGTATTTTCTCATGTAACATTGTTCTAACCACCCAGTAACATCCAGGTCCATTGGTTATGGGCAAGCGGGGGAGGGGGGGGGGGGGGGGGTAAAAACATAGCTTTCATGCAACTTCGTTGGAGCTCAGTCTCAGAGGGGTAGCTTGGTGCTTGCCTAGGAATACAGTTGTACGTGGTTAGTAAAATCAATAGATAATGCTGTCACACAGTTCGGCGCAAAGCACAGACGGATGATCAGATGCATGGTTGGATAATCCGAGGAGTTGGTTGATCAGAAGTTGGATCGTCATGATTCTACTGTATTTGTAACGCTACAGGAAACCACATAAATTTAGCCATGGGGAATGCAGATACCAGATTCATATTTATTGAAAGAAAAGTGATACTTGTTTGGTCAATTCTTCAGTAGAGTTTGTTAGTCTTGGATTATTGGAAGGTAAAGAAAATATTGAAAAACGAGCTTCGTGATTTGTCTGAGATTTGTTTAGCCAGCACAAGAGTGTCGCAGAAATTTTTTACAAACAGCAGTGGAAGACTTTCCAAGAAAAATGTTGAGCTTCATAGAGAGCATTATTCACTAAATTCAGAGAACTGACGTTCAACAATAACTTGTGAAACATATTTTCTTTAACAAAAAATTTGTGTAATGACTCCAGTGCTAAATGTAGAGAAATTTAGGCTCATATAGAGTGATACCAACAATCTCTTTTCCCATGTAGGATCTGCATACAGAATACAAATGGAGAAAATGTACCTCTGGTGCACACAATATAAAGGCTTGTGAGTACAGATTTAGATGTAACTTGTATGGCAAACTTGATTGTGAAAGTGAGTGTGTTTAACTCATTTTATTATTTGCCTGTGTTATATGCTACAACTAGTTCTCCTTTTCTTCATAACTTCCAAGATTGTAAATATACACATAGTGGTCAAAATATTGTTCACCTGCTGTTGGTCACTTTGTTACAATGAGATGATGTAGAACTAGTACCAGGCACTCTCATGACCCTGGACCATTGATGTGTCATACCTGTGGAGTGATGCATATACGCCAGTCAGTTGTGTGAAATCAGTGCAGTAAGATGGGTCTGTGTAGAGATGCAAAAGAATGAAGCTGTTGAATTTGGATGTATCCTTGACTGCACCGCGTATGAAGTTGGTCAATTTGTTGGTGTATTAATGCAGCCTACCCAGTGAGTCTACATGAAAGGTGTACTGCTTGTTGCTACGTAATTGAATGTAAGAACAGTGGTTGTAAAAAGAACCTAACAGATGGAGAACAGAGACCAATGTCACACATCATCAGTGAGGATCAGTTTCAAGTCCAAAAGGAACTAAAGGCCATCAGTGACTAGGTCCATCTCAACCAGTTTCCAAATGAACATTTCAAAGAGAGCTGCTTGCAGTAGACATTAGGAATGAGGTGCCCCTCTAATGCCCATTGCTCACAGCAGCACATGAAGCTGCACATCTTCTTTCACACAGAATTTGTTTAGTGTAATCCAGTGAGTCAGTGAATGCAAGGCCAACCCAACCAGTTTGCAAGTGAACATCGTGAATAGAACTGCATGCAGTAGACATTAGGGATTAGGTACACCTCTAATGGCCATTGCTCACAGTGGCACATGAAAGTGCACGTCTTTGAGGGCTGAATGACACAGAAAGTGAACAGTAGCTGACAGAAGGCATGTAGTGTGATCCAAAGAGTTATATTTTCATCTCTCTTTCAATTAAGGCATTTAGTGCACTGACTGCCAAATGAGATGTTTAACCCTCAGTGTGTGACAGGTGTAGTTCAGGTTGGAAGTGGTTCTATGTTTTTGGGGTGTCTTTCACACCACGATTTGTGCCCACTCATTCAGATTACAGTGAACATGAACTGGGATATTTATTTCAAAATTCTTGACAGGCAAGTGTTGCCCTTTCTTCTACAGCGTGATCCATATAAACCTGAACTAGTCTAATGAGTCATAATTTTGTAACCAATAATAGGGCACATTTGCAGTTTTGCGAGATGAAGTCCTCACAGCTAATGTTGGAAGTGGCCCCTGCCAGCATCAATGCCCAACAGTACTCATTTCATCATATTCCACGACATTCTGTGAAGTGAATCCTCACCAGTGTTGCTTATTTCATGTGTAATGGCCTTATGGAGTTCTGTGGTAGTCCATGGTCTAATCTCATACACTCAGCTTTTAAGATACCCCCACAAGAAAAAATCGTGGTGGGTTAGGTCGTGTGATGTGAGGGAGGACAGATTTTTTTGAGATTATTTTGGTCACCAAAGAAACTGGTTACAAATTGCATGAAAACGTTAGACATGTGACACATTAGGGTCAACGAGCCTAGAAGCTGACACTGCACACTCCACTCCAACCTTTTCATCATGCAGTGGTGGTTTGTGGATGATAAATGGGTTTACACCAGCTCAGTATCTGCTGTTTTGTGTGTCGATGTAACCTGACAGATGGAATCATGCATAATCTGTAAACTAAGTTAATGTCTTGACATTCAAATCAGGACACTATTGACAGTAACGCATTCTTTTCTCATGATCTGTCTCTTGCAATGCTTGCATCATTACACTCTGTATGGTAGCAATGCCGATTTCTTTGCAGCTTTGTGACATACACAATATGCAATTGAAATGCCTGTCTCCTGGCTTAATCACCAGCAGAGTTTTCCAAGCATCTTCGAACGTTATCAATAACCTCTGCACTCAGTGATGGTCTATGTTTACCAGTGTCACTGTTTAGTACACCAGTTATCTCCAGCTTCCTTAACAATTAATAAAATTGTTGCTTTTCTTGGAGAATTGCAAACATTGAATTCTCTTCAGAAAATCGCACATATTGAATTCTCTTTGAAATGCGCATTTCATTGAAACCAATGAGTCTGCCCTCCATTATGTTTTCACTATAAAAACCCGCTCTTGAAGTGTGTATTGCATGTTTCTAACAGCTCAAGACTGCAAACAAATCACTAATTTGCCCATTATTGTCATGCAGTAAGAACTACACACTCAGAGACTTCACAAGCGGTGATGGCTGAGGCTACCAACTAACTGATACAATCCAAGCAAGCATGGCATTATACCAGACAAAGGACCTCATGCTCTGGAACAACAATCAACTTGCCGACAATGGGTAGTACTTTGACTCTCCCAGAGCTACTGAAATCATTAAAACAACTCTCTCATTTCTACAAGCTTTCAGAGGGAAATTATGACCCATTGAATTAGTTCAAGTTTACTTGTGTCTCCCTGTACATATTCATCATGAGTGTGCTGTGGAGACTTGCATCTTTCAAGACAACAAAAACCATGTTCACTGGTCTGCACACACAATGTTTCTGGTTTTGATGAACACAGAGGCTCCCTATTGCACCTCATGTGACATGTTTAGTATCCCAATCTTAATTACGTGGAAAATGTCTGTGGCCGTTTTCAGCAGTAGGTGAAATGCACCAATCAGCATCCCTGTAATTTGGTAGCTCTGTAGGATCTAATTATCGAGGAGTGGCTTCAGCCTGTAACATACCTCCAGGCTGTAATTCAGATTAAATATGCACTTAAATTGTGCATATATCAATGTAATTACAAAGTTTGGTATAATTTCAGTAACTCTTGGCAGGAAAAGTCACAGTTTTGTTTGAGAACTTGAATGTTCTGTTGTTGAAGATAACTGCTTATTATATCTGCTCACTGCAGTAACATAGTCATGAGGTGTGTTATTTGGCATGGTTGGTACTCGAAATAATAGCATGTATGCAATAAATCTAATCACATATTTAATGTAATGATTTTTAAACTACCTTGGTTGAATTTCCACAAAACTTTGATGCACGTCTACTGACATGATCTTGTGCACTCACATGAACAAATTTTGCACTGGTTTCACAGGCACAGCCACTGAATTGTAAGTATATTCTTATCAATCAAAACCAGTGTGTGTATTATTGACAGTTACATTTTAACTAAACTATAATTACAAAAAATTGATTATAGATCTATTGAAATGAAATGCATCATGGCGTAATTAATAAAACTTAAACACAGATTTTCTAGTCATAGTCGAGTAATACACATCCTTTTAGATTCTGTTTTGTGAAACATATGTTTTTACCAGTCAGAAGTCTTCACATCAACTAAACCTAATTAATTTACCAAACATGTTACTAATGGTTGTTTTTCAAAAATGTTATACAGAGTTGTACTTTTACTTCTATTTGGGATTATGAAAATACTAGTAATTTTGCTGTGTTTATGTGGCAAACATAGTTAAGTAGTAGTGATATTGGTTATGCTTGTAAGTGACATAGTCAGTGTTAGTCATTCGTCAATAAGACATCTTGGTCTGTTACATTACAAACTGGATATGGCATAACTGAAGGAGCCTGTCGACTCTCTTCCTTGCCAGATTAAGTTCGGTATCAAGGCTGGACACGGTGCTACAAGGTATTAACGTAATGTCTCCGATGAATTGTCTTAATTTTCTGTCTTGTGTGTTAACTACTTGTATTTGAGTTTGACTTGTTCAAGTCTTGAAATTGCATTCAAATTTATATTCCTACATAATTAACATGTGTGCTTTCCAAATAGGCTATGGGTTCCATTTACATCGGTGATTTCCCGGATGAAATCCTCCTACACATCTTCTCGTACCTGTCCCGAGAGGAGCTGGCCGCAGGGCCGAGCCGCGTGAACAGGCGATGGCAGGCCGTGTGTAATGATGACACACTCTGGCGCAACAGTGACTACGTCGTCGGTGAAAACCAGACTGACGAAGAGGCCCTGTCGCTGGTGATGAGCATGCCACAGCTGCGAGTGCTCAGGCTGCAGCGCATGCTACCGTCTGGCATGCTGCAGCACGTGTTCCGCACGTGCCACAGTCTCACCGAGCTCGAGATACACTGGTAAGTCCAGCTGTCAACTATTGAAAGTTTGGTAGGTCGGTATGTTTGCTGTAAAGTACTCCAGGGTGGCTAGCGACATAGGAGTGCAGAATAATTATAAATAAAAACAAAAAGTAACAAGTCACTAAACTGTGTGTGTGTGTGTGTGTGTGTGTGTGTGTGTGTGTGTGTGTGTTTATTTACAGTGCATTCTGGGGGCTTTGGTCCATATTCAGATGTCAGTTCCATTGTTTAGCTCAGGTGCATTGCTCGGTAAATTGACCATCATGAAATATCTAGAATATTTTAAATAAGTGTCTTTTATTGCAGAATTTCTTCTTACTAATCCCCCAAAAACTTTCTGCACTCAAAATGATCAATTTGAAACACTGTAGATATTTCAACACCATTAGTTTCTCAGGAGCAAAGTATGCTTGATAAACACCGGAAATATCATTTGATGATGGAGAAAAGCCTCAAAAACACTTTAAATTCAATGACTGGTTACTTAGTGTTTTTGTTTATGTTTTAGAGTTGCCATCATTTAAGAAAAAGAAATAAGGATTGGGAAACATGGACATATATATCAGAAAGAAATTGGAAAGTACTTTACTGATCAGACTCTCATTTCCAATAATTGTAACATACTCATTCTCACCTAACGGTAAAGACTTATCTATTCCATGTACATTTAATTCTAGTATAATGCATATTTTGCACATTGTGAAGAAAACTGATAACTAGCAGTGCAACAAAATTTTCATTTATCTGATTTACTTCATTGCTGGCATGATGAATAAAATCTTTCGCACTGGCTGATTTATAAACTGTCGTGGCAGAGCAAAGTAATTGCTTAGAACCAAGTCCCATCGTCAAGATAAAAGCGGATAGCATGCTAAAAGTGGTTGTCTGTGATTAAGTTGACTATACAGTACCATGCTGTAAACAAGATAGAAGTGTACACAGCATCAACATAAACCATACTGGTAGGTCAGTAGTGTGCTGGCAATTGCAGGCAGTTGTTACCGTATTTACTCGAATCCATGCCGCACTCGAATCTAAGCCGCACCTGAAAAATTAGACTCGAAATCAAGAAAAAAAAATTTTCCCGAATCTAAGCCGCACCTGAAATTTGAGACTCGAAATTCAAGGGGAGAGAAAAGTTTTAGGCCGCACCTCCAAATCGAAACAAAGTTGATCCATTGTAATATTAGACACAATTTAGGTCAAATGAATGACGATACAGCTACAGTAGGCTCGAGTCGTAAGCTTAGCAGTTAAGCTGTACTAGGTGGCCATTGCTATGCGTCACGCGCTCCGTCCGTATATATACGGGTACCTTTCCTTTTTCACGTGCTTCGTCTGGTTTGAATTAATTGCTTATTTTGCTTTGATCTGGTAAGTGCCGTTCTGTTTGTTATAGGTGTTTACGTCACTCTAAGCTGAAAATGCATTACTGTACTGTGTCATGAATTGTTTGTCGCATTCTGATAATGAGTGTTTACGGCCTGTCCCTGCTCGCGGCATGGCTTGTTTTCGTGCGCGCTACCGCCGCTTGCAATTAAAAAAGAGAGGAATTGTTTCATTAGCAAAACAATGGCAAGAGACTGCTATATGTTGTTACTTACACTGCTGCTTTCTTTGATAATGATCAACAAGAACCAAATAATATATTGCTTTTAATAGAAGACGTTCTGAACGAGAGTTTAGCGAAAATTTTTCTCCGTTTGAAAATCTTTGCAGACGCCTCTTTAGTACATTACATTCTGCACAGAAATTAGAGTCATCTTAGATTTAAAAATCTAGTCAATTGTCGTGCTTCATTTCTGCCTGTATCACTATTAGGCATAAGAATAATACGAATATAAACATGACATGATATGTTGCTGTTGTCTCACCCTAGTTTCGTAGTTTATTCGGCAGATAGGATTTAAATGAGATAGCAGCAAACACGAAAGAATACACGGCAAAATGTTTATATTCGTATTATTCTTATGGTGAAGAGAATACTGTATGTGATTCACAATTCATAATAGTTCCTATTAGCAACCATCTCTTCTCACAGGTAGGAATAAATTCAGAACGTAGTGTTGGCCATATTGACAAACATCCCAAACAGTCTTGCCAGTCGGATTTTCGTACTACATTGAAATGCTGCTACATTCGAAGATGAACAATACAGAATTTGTATTTACTTCGTTGGATAATGTATAAAATGCAGTGGTCGAAACTCGGGGCGGAGAAGAAGGCTTGTCTTCCACCCTTTTTTTTTTTAAATTTATTTACTGACGCGGAGATTTTGGCGCTAGTATTTATCTTTGTGCCTGCAAAGCATGCCTATGCAGCGCTACATATATTCGACAGCAGAAGTCATTTGTGGCGGCACCTACCAACATTTTTCAGAACTTCCGCTTACTTTGCACTCGATTCTAAGCCGCAGGCGGTTTTTTGGATTACAAAAACCGGAAAAAAAGTGCGGCTTAGATTCGAGTAAATATGACTATACAGTACCATGCTGTAAACAAGATAGAAGTGTACACAGCATCAACATAAACCATACTGGTAGGTCAGTAGTGTGCTGGCAATTGCAGGCAGTTGTTAAACAGTTACAGGTATCTCAGGTTCTTTGTAAGATTCACATACATCATGCTGAATAAATATTTCAAATGTAAACAGTGAGCACACTTTCAGACTTTGTTATCAACAGATATAGCATCTATTTCTATTCTTGTTGGTACATTTTCTTCAACCACAACTTAGTGCAATTGTGAACTATTCTTGCAACTGACTCCCACAAAAGCTATGTCAGTGCCCTTGCAAAGTCGTGTGTTCACAAGAGATGGTGTGATAAACAAAAGATTTCAGACATATAAAACCAATATTGTTATTTTTAATGCAATTTCTTTACAAAATTACATTTTCAGTGTTAATATAACTACTACAGACATTCCCAATTAAACACTTGATTTAAAAGAATTCTTTTAATTGCAGATAGTCTAAAATATGGCAGAAATATACAGAGTACCCCGAAGATGACTTTGACATGACAGAACCACATGGATTCGTAAATTGTATAAAGTTTGTCTCTGTAAAATACAAATAAACAAACTGATACCCCACATTGCAAAAATTACAAAGTGAACTGAAGGATGCAAAAATAAGTGAGCAAACCATTAAGTGAAATCTACACTGCCTGACAAAAAAAGTGAAACACCCGGAAGAGACCAGGTAACGAAATGAAACTTTGTAGGATGGAAAGTTATATGATATTGTTGCAGTGATTAGACAATTGAGTCAAATTTATAAAGTACATGACAGTAGGGGCCCACTTATCAGTATGATATTGCCTGGATGCATGAACTGATTCAGTTGGAAAGGGTGTCATAACGTGATTTTATCCTGTTTTGAGGCAAACCGGCCCACAACTGTTGTAAATGGCCTTTCATATCCTTGAAACAGGCGCGGGGACAGAATTCATGTCTGAACTGGTCCCACATACATCAGGGACAGATCTGAGGATCTTTTTGGCCACGTGAGTACCTCAACATCATGCAGTCATTTCATCGAGACACATGCCATGGGTGGAGGAAAAATGGCACCACAGTGTCACTTAAGAGACAACACATGAGGGTGTAGGATATGCATGACATACTGTTGTGCTGACAGAGTTCCCTCAAATCAGTATCAGCTGTGACCAGTCATATCCAATTGCTCCCCACACCATGGCATCAAGAGTAACACCACTGTGTTTCTCCAAACCATTGGTAGAATGGGACCTCGCGACATGTTGCTGCCATACTCACCTATAGTGGTCATTGGGGGTAGTGCAGTGTCACGATTTATCACTGAACACCATGCGATGTCATTCATCAGTAGTCCATGCTCCCCTGTCATGGCACCACTGCATATTAATACCCAAGTCCTGCTGCTGCTAGTCTCCAACCAGCCGTGCAGGGCAACACTTCACCGCAGGAAGTCAACTGCTCATTCTCAGGCAGCAGGAACAGTTCGTGGTATTCAGTTCTTGTCGACCAGAACCCTGACGCTGAGTCACATTCCCATGCAGCCTGACATCAGGTCACTGTCACATCCAAATACCCCAAAAAACTGGATGTTGTGATTCTACCAGTCAGGCAAATGGAGATCCACAATGAGGCTTCTCTCAAACTGTCAGGTGTTGATAACAGTGTGTCACATGAGTACTCTGCATCTCTGTATCCTTCACAATAATCACTCAACATCTGATGCACTTTACATCCCTTTTTATACTCTGCCAGTCCTGGTGGCAACTGTAAACATAAAATATGGTAATACTCTCTGGTGGCTGTTCTACTTGTCATAGAGTATTGCAACTCTGTAATCATTTACATGTCTGCTGATGGTGTGTACGTGTACAAAGCTACATTGACATCTGACCATGTCTTCTGGGTGTCCTTCTTTTTGGGAGGCATTATATATTAGACTGATCAATACCCATGGTACTGTTAAAACAGTGCAGAACAGTTGGCAAATTCAACTTGTTATTCCTTTGAACTAATAACAGAATAATGTAATTGAGTCGCAGATAGGCACAACAAAACGACTGTCACAAATTAGCTTTTGGCCAGTAGTTGCCAGAGACTGCAGTTGTGTGTGTGTGTGTGTGTGTTGGTCGTCTATTTTTGATGAAGGCCATACTGGCCGGAAGCTAATTTGTGACAGTATTTTTGTTGTGCCTATCTGCAACTCAGCATTTCCACTATATGGTGAGTAGCAATTTTCCTTTTCATAACATTGTTACATTCCATTTGGATATTCCATTGTTTGGTATTGGATGGACAAAAAAATCTACTCACTAAGTGGAAAGAGGAGAGTACACATTTAAAAAAATGGTTTAATTTAATGCAAGCTTTTCTAGCCAGTGGGTCCTTCTTCCAGCAGAAGGGTTGAAGGGGAAGATAGAGGGGTAAAGGGAAAGGCACTGGAGAGGTCTAGGAAAAGAGATAGAGCTTGGAAAACTCAGTCAGAAACCCGGGTCAGGGGACACGTACTGGATGGCATGAGAAGGAAAACTGATTGTAGGGGACTGCACCAGAAAGAATTTGAAAACCTAAGAGCTTAAAGATGGAAGACAAGGTAGTATGCAAGACAGAGGTTACTGCTGAAACTCTGTGCACAAGCTAATAAAGAGTGAAAATCCAAATGTATTGTATTTAATAGAGGAGGGAGGAGGCTGAGAAAATGAAAGAAGTAGAAAACTAACACAGATTGAAAAAAGGAATAGCTACTGTGAAGAAATGCTGAGACAGAAAAAATTTTTGTAAATTAAGGTGAGGTGAGTGACAAGAACCAAGGATATGTTGTAGCTGTAGTTCCCACCTGTGGAGTTATGAGAAACTGGAGTCCAAGGGGAGAATCAAGATGGTGTGTGCAGCGAAACAAGCACTGATTACATGACTATCATGTTGTAGAGCATGCTCTGCATCTGTCTCAGCATTTGTTCACAGTAATTACTACTTTGTTCACTCCGTTTTAGTTTTCTACACATTTCATTTTCTGACCTGTCTGTTTTTAGCTGCCCCCTCTCACCTACATCTACATCTATATCTACATAATCTACATAGATACTTCACAAGCCACCACGGTACCCCGTACCACTACTCGTCATTTCCTTTTCTGTTCCACTTGCAAATAGAATGAGGGATAAACTATATCTTCGTGGTCCTTAGGCACAATGTATGTTGGTGGCAGTCGAATCATTTGGCTGTCAGCTTCAGACGACTGTTCTCTAAATTTTCTCAAGTGTTTCTTGAGAAGAACAGCACCATCCCTTCAGGAATTTGCATTTGAGTTCCAGGAGCATCTTCGTAACACTTGTTGTTTGAACCTACCTGTAATAAATCTAGGAGCCCGCCTCTGTATTGTGTCGATGTCTTTCTTAAATATGACATGGTGCGGATCCTAAACACTCGAACAGTACTCAAAAATGGGTTGCATATGCTGCCTCCTTTATGGGTGAGTTACACTTTGCCAAAATGTTCCCAACAAAATGATGTTGAGTATTCGCCTTCCCTACCACAGTTCTCACATGCCTGTTCCGCCTCATATCACTTTGCAACTTTATGCCCAGATACTTAAACAAATTGACTGTGTCAAGCAGGATACTAGTAGTACTGTATCTGAACGTTACAAATCGACCATTCGCCTTCCCTATCACAGTTCTCCCATGCTTGTTCCACCTCATATCATTTTGCAACATTAAGCGCAGATATTTAAATGACTGACTATGTCAAGCAGGACACCAGTAATATTGTATCAGAACACTTCAGGTTTGATCTTCCTACTACACATTTTTCCACATTTATGGTTAGCTGCCATTCATCACACCGACTGGAAATTTTGTCTAAGTCATCTTGTATCTTCCCACACTCACTCAACTTTGATACCTTACTGTCAGCAAACTACTATCTGTATTGTGATTTTGGGGAGCCTTTTCTCTGTAGAATCAGTGGTCAAAGACATTCCTAAGACAAATATAAGTCAACTAATGTAAAAGAAAAGAGTGTGAAATTTACCTGTATTTTAAGCTGTGAATATAGTACTTGAGTAATAAAAGACCACCTTCCTGATAATAGATTTCATCAGTTGTTTTAAAAATTCATATCTGTTAATGATGGATAATTGTTCAGGAAGGAGTAGTCACTTCCAATGGTAAAGAACTTGCATGGTAACTGAAAGATCGTGGGATTGGATTGTGGTTGGATAGTGGAATATCTCAGTCTGCTTTTAACCTAGCCTTCATCTCTTAGTAATTTGAAGATTCGCCAGGAACGATAGGTGGTTTGGATTCCACATTAAACTTTTTCCTCAGTAAAATTACTGGTTTAGATTAGAGGCATGCATGTCACCAAAGTGGTGAACAATTGCTAGACGTGCACCTGGCTGCTGAAGCCACAAAGAATTATTATTGTTGTTATTATTATTATTATTATTGCTGTTGTTGTTATTGACATAATGATGCCAACAACAAGACTATGATACACACCTAGTAACATTTTTAGCTTTTAAGTGAGAATATAATAGTTTAACTCATGATATATATTGTCTTAGGTTATTGTGATTTCTCTGAAACACTTCTCATCAGATACCGATAAATGTCTGAACTAATGAATATGTTTTAAACATTAAATTCTCCTACAAGTAGAGTGAGAAAAAACTGTTAGATGTAAACAATTCTGGAAATTTTTCCTTTTTGGTTTTTTTATGTTACCAATTCATATCTGTTAATGATGGGTAATTGTTAAGGAAGGAGTAGTCACTTCTAATGGTAAAGAACTTGCATGGTAACTGAAAGATCATGGGATTGGATTGTGGTTGGATAGTGGAATCTCTCAGTCTGCTTTTAACCTAGCCTTCATCTCTTAGTAATGTGAAGATTTGCCAGGAACAATAGGTGGTTTGGATTCCACATTAAACTGGGAACACAGAAAGGTGGAAGGAGTATATAGGGGGTCTATACAAGGGCAATGTATTTGAGGACAATACTATGGAAATGGAAGAGGATGTAGATGAAGATGAAATGGGAGATATGATACTGCGTGAAGAGTTCGACAGAGCACTGAAAGACCTGAGTTGAAACAAGGCCCCAGGAGTAGACAGCATTCCATTAGAACTACTGACAGCCTTGGGAGAGCCAGTCCTGACAAAGCTCTACCATCTGGCGAGCAAGATGTATGAGACATGCGAAGTAGCCGCAGACTTCAAGTAGAATATAATAATTCCAATCCAAAAGAAAGCAGGTGTTGACAGATCTGAAAATTACCAAACTACCAGCTTAATAAGTCACAGCTGCAAAATACTAACGCGAAATCTTTACAGTCGAATGGAAAAACTGGCAGAAGCCGACCTCAGGGAAGATCAGTTTGGATTCCGTAGAAATATTGGAACACGTGAGGCAATACTGACCCTACGACTTATCTTAGATGAAAGATTAAGGAAAGGCAACCTATGTTTCTAGCATTTGTAGACTTAGAGAAGGCTTTTGACAATGTTGACTGGAATACTCTCTTTCAAATTCAGAAGGTGACAGGGGTAAAATACAGGAAGCGAGAGGCTATTTACAATTTGTACAGAAACCAGATGGCAGTGATAAGAGTCGAGGGACATGAAAGGGAAGCAGTGGTTGGGAAGGGAGTGAGATACGGTTGTAGCCTCTCCCCGATGTTATTCAATCTGTATATTGAGCAAGCAGTAAAGGAAACAAAAGAAAAATTCGGAGTAGGTATTAAAATCCCTGGAGAAGAAATAAAAAATTTGAGGTTCGCCGATGACATTGTAATTCTGTCAGAGACAGCAAAGAACTTGGAAGAGCAGCTGAACGGAATGGACAGTGTCTTGAAAGAAGGATATAAGATTAACATGAACAAAAGCAAAATGAGGATAATGGAATGTAGTCGAATTAAGTCGGGTGATACTGAGGGAATTAGATTAAGAAATGAGACACTTAAAGTAATAAAGGAGTTTTGTTATTTGGAGAGCAAAATAATTGATGATGGTCGAAGCAGAGAGGATATAAAATGTAGACTGGCAATGGCAAAAAAAAAGCGTTTCTGAAGAAGAGAAATTTGTTGGTTGGTTTGTGGGATTAAAGGGACCAGACTGCTATGGTCATCGGTCCCTAGAAATTTGTTAACATCGAATATAGATTAAAGTGTCAGGAAGTCGTTTCTGAAAGTATTTGTATGGAGTGTAGCAATGTATGGAAGTGAAACATGGACGATAAGTAGTTTGGACAAGAAGTGAATAGAAGCTTTCGAAATGTGGTGGTACAGAAGAATGCTGCAGATTAGATGGGTAGATCACATAACTAATGAGGAGGTACTGAATAGAATTGGGGAGAAGAGGAGTTTGTGGCATAACTTGACTAGAAGAAGGGATTGGTTGGTAGGACATGTTCTGAGGCATCAAGGGATCACCAATTTAACATCAATGGAGGGCCCTCCAATTGGAGGGCAGTGTGGAGGGTAAAAATCGTAGAGGGAGACCAAGAGATGAATACACATAGCAGATTCAGAAGGATGTAGGTTGCAGTGAGTACTGGGAGATGAAGAAGCTTGCACAGGTTACAGTAGCATGGAGAGCTGCATCAAACCAGTCTCAGAACTGAAGACCACAACAACAACATATCACCAAATAATTTGTTTCTTTGCCAGCTATGGGTGTGCTTTGCAAATATTCTTTCTGCTTCCCCTTTCTTCTGCTTCTTTCATTGTTTTCAGTGCCTCTGTAGCCTGTGGTTAGTTTGTGTTTGATCTCTCCACCTCTTTCTTGGTCTACCCTTTGAACTTTCCCTATTGCTCTTATTCTTCTTCTTCATCTGGTTCCTATCCATTCCGGATGTTAGCAACCATCTTGGCAGTGCTTTTCCTGTCACTTGCAGTTCTAAATAGCTCTATAGATGTTTTAGAGGTCCATGCTCTGATATTGTTAAGCCAATGCTTCTCTTCCCTGGTATTTTTCGTTGCAGGATGGTCTGGAGGAGATGCTATCTATTGTTGTTCTGCAGGTACTGGATCTTTCTTGCTTTCACAGTGGCCAGTACTTTTTTCTCTTTCTTCATTCTTCATAGAACCTCGACATTTGTGACATGCACTGTCCACGGTATTCTTAACATTCTCCTGTACAGCCACATCTCAAAAGCCTCCAGCCACTTACCCAACGATTCTGTCAGAGTCCATGTTTCGACACCATAGAAGAGGGTGGAAAATACGTAGCAGCGTAGAAGTTCGACCTTCGTCGTCATTACTAAGCCATGATTCTTGAAAAGGTTACTCGTCTTATTGAAGACAGCCCTGGCTTTTCCAATTCAAATTCTCACCTCATCAGAAAGATCCCACTGGTCATTTATTGTAGTGCCAAGGTATGTGTATTTATGTACTTGCTCTATGTGATTTTGGCCTTTCTTCTTGTGATATGAACTCTACATTCGTTTCTGTACTCCTTGATCTGTTCATTTATACCTTCAAGTCCCAATTGTTATTGCAGGTAGTCTGTAGTCAGTTGCTCTCCATTTCTGTAGCTCATATTCTTCTTCGTTTCCAGCTGTTATTCTCCAAGTTTCACTACCATCAAGTGTAGTTAGCATTGCCATTGTTTTGTAGAACTTCATTAAGGCTTTTTTTCTCACCTTTTTTCTCAGCATTCTGCATATGTTTCCTTCCATTAATATGATTGAATCTTCCATTTTTTTCCAGTATATCTTTTTCATTTGCGAAGGAGAATTCGTTGACTCTCTCTATTTTCTGGTCGGTTATTGCATTTTTTTCTTGGGACCTGGTCTTGGGCTTTGACTTTGTGGTCAAGATTGTTAAGTTACTGTTCTGTACAGTTATATTTAATTTAGAAATGGCTTTTTGGGGTGCGTCCTCACCGTCAGCTGTTAAGAAGTTGGCCACCAGCAGAATGTTGTCATTAGATCATTTCGAAGGTTAAAGTTATGAGTTCCATTTCATTTAGCCACTGTCTCAACATTATTCTCCTCAACATTGCTCTTTGCTCACTTTGCTGCCTTCATTCTCTTCAGTTAACCAGAAATTACATTGTTTCATGACTTGGAGAGCACTCAGAGACAAGAATAGTGAGAAATTGTATCCTGTCTGAGAAATGTAGCATAAAATAATCATGGTACAATAAATTACAATGACAAATTCCTTCACTCAAAAGAAAAAGAAAACAGTGGGTAAGGGAAAATTTTCTTCGTATGTTAAACTCACTATAAAGTTATCATAATTTGAATTCATTTTTGTATGCTGTGTGCCTTAATTATGGGTGATAATCTTTGCTAGCTTTTCAGGATACACAACAGGTTGTTAAGGTTCTGTAAAATGGGCCATGAAAATTTTTGTATGTTCCATCAAGCGTGATTTCGAGCTCATTTGCAATAGCTTCCAACAACCCTTGTTAAATTGCAATCATTGTACATACCACTTTGGGCAAAATCGAACAGTGGAAAATCCAGTTTTCAATAATACAATATTATGAAAAGGACAGATTGCTATTCTCCATATAGCGGAGATGTTAAGTTGCAGGCCAGCACAACAAAAGACTGCTAAACAAGTAAGCTTTCTTCACATTGGATATCGGGTTTTCCTTTCACATGGCCACCTGCCAGTGCAATCGGACTTCTTCTTTGTGACATCTGTACTTGCTTCACACAGTCAGAGATAAAGAATGGACATGATGAAAGCTCAAAAAGCGGTAAGACGCTTTCACACAGGGAAAGCAAAATTATATTCTACTACAAGTTCAATATTTACCGAAAATTGCAAGCAAATATAATATAAAATAAAAATATCGACACCTGATATTGCCATTTTGATATTGGTATATTGGTGAAAAAATATTGCCGATATATATCGATGTTTTTTTTTGTAAAAAATAACGATATATCAATATTTTATCAACAGCCATACTCTGAACCCACTGCCTAATTCTTCATACAACTAACTAACTTTAACTTAATACATAACTACTTCTTCTATGAAGGGAAGGTGTACAGAGAGGTTCGTGACACAAGCATGGGCACCCCCATGGCACTTTCCTTTGCCAATTTGTCTATGGACCATCTAGAGGAAACCTTCCTAGCCTCTTAAAACCCCTAACTCCTGATCTAGTCCAGGTTCATTGATGATATCGACTCAGGGCCAAGACACCCTGGTCATCCTCAACCCAGCTTTGCACCTTTGTGCATCTCTTACTCTCTGATGGCTCTATCCACTCCTCTGTCTGCAGTAAATTCATCAACAGCAGCTTCATTTTGACAGCTGCCATCCCTTCCACATGAAAAAATGCCTCCCATACAGCCTGATCACCCGGGGGACAGCATATATGCAGTGACAAGAACTCCCTTTCCCAGTGTACGGAAAATCTCACCAAAGCCTTCATAGACAGACTCTATCCCACAGACCTAGTTCGCAAACAGATTTCCTGTGCCATTTTCCCCAAGATAGCCAACTACAAAAGACTTCCCTCCTTTGTCACCTAATACCACACCGAAGTGCAACAACTGAACCACGTCTTTCATCAGTGGTCTGATTATCTATCATAATGCCCTGAAATGAGGGACATTGTACAAAGATCATTCCAATCCCTCCCAAAACAGCTTTGGCCAAGAGCTATAATCTTTAACATTCTTTCCACTGTGCCTGTCGGCAACTGAACAGGTCATGTTTTACGTTGAGTAATTTCTTAACATTGTTGATAATGACAGAAGATTGTAATAATCATTTTTTTGTTACATTTATTATGTCTCATCACTTTCTATACTTTCTTTTTGCCTTTATGTTTTTGTCTTTGGCCCCCTCCATTCACCCCACCCTCCCTCTGTCCCTCCCTACCTCTCTCTCTCTCTCTCTCTCTCTCTCTCTCTCTCTCTCTCTCACTCTCTCACTCTCTCTCTCTCTCTCTCTCTCTCTCTTTTGACTGAAGCTGGCATAGTGCTTACCAACGTACTTTTACCTACTCCTTCTGACAACACCC
This sequence comes from Schistocerca serialis cubense, assembly GCF_023864345.2. Taxonomy (NCBI): domain Eukaryota; kingdom Metazoa; phylum Arthropoda; class Insecta; order Orthoptera; family Acrididae; genus Schistocerca; species Schistocerca serialis. Next base: position 89,024,539 of record NC_064649.1, on the reverse strand, counting down.
CACTCCCTTCCGCCCATTTCATATTGTCCCCCCTCTCAATGGGGCTGAGTTACCTACCCCCTTTTAAACATCCCCAACATATTGCTCTTTTAGAAGGAACTTTTGTTCTGATTCGTTATTTTTACATCTGCCTATTGGCAGTACTGATATTTCACCTCCTGAAAGTAATTACTGACCAGCAATTCTTCCTCATAAATAATTTTAATATGTTGGTGTCCAGGACAGTGTTAGCCCATATTTCAAGGTTTTCTTTTTATGGAAATTGAAATTATGATGTTATTGTACACCACCAATTGTGTTGTTGCACACAGATTGTGCAGCAGTAGTTTGAGCCATTGTCGTTATTGTGTTCCGCCCTCAGGAGACACAAGCTGTTGCCCTCTGAGCTCAGCTGCCTGGTCGAGAACTGCCCCAACATAGAGAGGCTTGTAGTGCCTGGCCAGCGAACAACGGTGGAGCATCTGGAGGTATGGCCCACCTGCTGGAGTGAGGTTGCTCTGTTTGCAGCTGACAGAAGCATATTATTCTTCTTGTGTGCATGCAATAATACCAGTTTTAAGGTCGATTCACACTCGATGTCGTGGAACAGAATGCATTTCTTACAGCAACATTTACACAGTCTGTCGACAGAATGGGGCCAGAACGAGACGGTGACATCACGGATTCCCCAGAAGGAAGGTGTGACATTTACACATCAGTTGATGAAGGGAGGGGGTGGCATTGTCCTCTGTCATTGTAATTTAACCTATTGTCAGTGAGTTCGTTCGTACTGCAGTACTGAATTTTGCTCTTTTTTGTCTTCTTAGTCTTTATTTTGTTTGCTTTGCATTGTGACACTTTGAGAAGGTGTTTGTGGACTTTTGATATTTTTCCTGTGTGTGTTGTTTTACAAAAGAAGTCTAATATGTGAAAGTGAAAACTGGTTTACACTTTACAATACCTAAAGAAAGAGAGAGTGTACACTATACATAAATAAGGACATAAATTGATGGAACCATTTTCATTAAAAAAAAATTTAACAATGAAAACGTCAATTGTATTGAACAAGAAAACTACAGTTTTGGGAAGTAACTGCAACCAGTCACCTCTTCACAGTAAAGTTTCTATTTTACCAAGAGTGGCCTCAGGTTACCAGGCACCTCTTCATCAGATTGTGATCGCCTGTAGTGTTGTGGGGGTCGTTGGGTAAAGGTATTTGCATCTTTGAGATTAATTGTGGTGCACAGATCATTTTGGGAAACATGGTTTGGTTACTTCCTGTAAAGCATATGGGAGTTATTATCTGGATGTAATGAACATAACTAAACAAAGTGTTGTAGGGGTCATGACGTGACCCGTACTGTGGCAGGAGTTTAGCTGCTGGCAAATCAGGATGGAATGCCATTTTCCACAAATCAGGATGGAGGCCTGGTGATGTAGGTGGCCATGGGCAAACAACATGCCTGCGTTAGCATTTCATCCAAACGGCAGGCAGTGTGTGTGGGAAGCCACAGTTTCTGGCAACAGCATGGTGGCAGAAGCCTGCACCTATAGGTGGCAAAGTCTGTGGGTGGCAGATGGCTACTCCATCTTGTACTACTGCAAATGCTGTCTGTCTCGTAGTTATTGACCAGTGTAGATTGCATCACACAGTATGTACATGGTTACTGCTAAGTACAAAGAACATCTGAGAATGATGGTCTGATTTTTTGGGTGGGGGAGAGGGAGGGTATACATGAGAGTTGCTGAGTATATCTCCAACAGCAACGCCCCCATCCTGGAATCGGAACTGGCTGAGTTATACTGGTTAGCATAGTTTGTGGTGTTAGCTTACTGAATGCGTGGTTTTTGGTCCTGAATATGCTCTCTTAGCAAACGGCGCCTTGTCATCAGGCCAACAGCTGCTCCCCTCTCTGTGATGTCATTCTGTTTGATGCAAGAAGAGTTCATTGCTTCCTCTCAAAGCTGTGGCACAACACTGTTTTCCAAAGTGATCTGTGCCTAGGACTGTTCCTATGGCTGCAAATAACTATACAGAACAATCCCACAAACAATGCTAAGAACTGGTACCGTCTTACAAGAAGTTGCTAAATGATTTGAAACTGGTCAAGGTAAAATAGAAGTTGTGTTGTACCATCGCAAAAGACAGCTGTGTGCATTTATTTCTGAAAACTTTTATTCATCACATTCACAAAGTTCCACATAGTAATAGATAAAAGTTTTAACTGTACTGTTGTTTCTGACATTATTCAGCACTTAGAAAGAAGACAAAAACGTAATGAATAACATAAAAACCTTCTACATATTCCCATCTAAATATTTTTGATGTGTTTCTATGTGTATACAGGTTGACCTCCAGCATTGGGTAGTATTCAGAGATGTGACAGAAATAATAATTTGAGGCAAAATAATGTTGTAAACTTGGAAATGCATACCTTAACAGCTATAAGCATTTCTTCATCTTAAATACTGTGAAATAAGTCTCTACTGCTGCAAGTCCTTTTCTTCCCATATTTTGAGAGGTTGTAGTGTGGACCAAAAGAAGAAGAAAAAAAAGTCAGTAAGTCATTCGATATTGGGCTAATTGATGTGGCATATTGATATACTGTCTAGTGTGACGACACCTCCATTTGATTATGGCACTACCTTCAATTCCACTGACATCCAGAATGAATCGACCTTAGTTGACTGTGTGACAGGACTATATGTTGAGAATTAACCCTTTGAGTGTAGAGAACTTCCATGGCATGCAAAGTGCCCTGTGCCCTGTTTACACTCGCAGCTAGTTGTCACATTAAAGTGTCTACATAATACTGCTAACTCTCCCCTTATCTGTCTAAGGCTAGGGGGAAAAAGAAGTTGAGAAAAGTTGATGGTTACATCAGAACTAATCAGCACCTGTGGCATGGGAAGTAGTGCAAACTCAGGAATGTAACCACCAATTCATGGATGCTGCAGTTGGAGTGTTGATGGCCAGTGTTTTGCATGGACATAACATGAAATTATTTTGTAGCAAGATATGTGTCTAACTTTACAATTTCACACTTTGCCTGCTTTTTTGGGTTCCTATAAGTATTTCTTCACTTAGCTCTAGCTCTTACCAGTATTATATCTTTCCTGTGTAGTGACAGGTGATGTGAGCATTACAACTGGGTCTAAAAATAAGTGCACCATTCAGAAATCAAAATAATTGTGAGAGTACAAAATAGTACGTTCCTTAAATTATTCAAGAAGCTAGAGACAAAGAAGAAAGCAGGTAAAAAGAGGGATAAATTTACACTGAGAATGGAAAGTGAAAAATATTATAAACAGGAAGATTGTACAGGACTAGTCACTTTTGTGACAGACCTTGTGCTCAGTTTCATGATACTTCCCTGTTTCCTTGCTAGGGGTAATGTACATGGACCACTCACATTGATGTGACAACCAACTATGTTCAGCAACAACATACAATAACTGCTCACACACAGCAGGGGACAGCACTAGAAGTGGAGGGTATATGTTGGGTAGACGCAGAAAATGGTGCAGTCATTGGCTGATGCGGAAATGAAGTGATCTATCTAACGTCCAAACGGGTATGATCATTGGATTTTGGGCCAATGGTGGAAGCATTTCTGAAATGGCTGAATTTGTAAACTTTTGACATGCCACAATGCTTGGCAAAATGGTGCTATCCAAAATCAGCACCAAGGCGACTGCCATAGATGATAGGGCTGAACGAAAGCTGGGGAGATGTGCTGGCAAATAGATGTGCAACTGTTGAGTAACTGATCACCCTGTCTTTAAATATTATTTTGCAGCTGTGTGAGCCCTTATTAATAACTATCAGACAAAGTATCTTCGAGCTTTGAATGTACTCTGCTGGAAAGTTTTTGTTTACACAAACTAAAAGTTAATTGTTGGCTTTCTTTTGATACCGTGTATGATTTTATATTCTCATAAGCAAAGCAGGAAAATAATACATCCAAGAAAGCTAGTCTTTATTACAAAAATAATACTCTGTAGATTCTAGATTCTGCAGTGAAATGTCTGATGATGTAACAAATTAGAAAATTTGCTATTAGCTTGTCATGCTGTAAATTTTAAGGCCATGCTCTCTGAAAAATAGTTAAAGACAGTGTTGGAACTGATTCACTGATGCATCATTAAAAACTGTACTTGACAAAAAAAATTAAATGACATGGTTAATATTAGAGAGACCACAGACTTCTGTAATTATCATTCTTATGGAATCACTGACCCATTTGGAAAGAATAGAGGCAATAGCTCAAAAGAAAAAGCAACAGAACTGCTGTGTCAGACTAAATTCACTCACAAAAAATTAATCTAACATACAAAAAGTGAAATTATCTCCTCAGCCTTATGCAAAACCTTGCAGTATTGTTGATGAAACATGTTGCTGTATGGTGCATCTGTAAATTACTTAATAGGTCCAAATTTCACAAATTCAATGATTCAAAAATTAGTATAAATTCAGTGATTCAAAAATAAGTAAAATAAATTCAAAATTCTGTAACAGACAAGCTATTTCAGTAAATGAAGCTGTTATCTAAAGCTTAGCATGTTCCAATAATGCTCCGACTATTTAGACTTGTAATTGAAAATAATTTATTCTAGGATTTTAATTACAATAGTGCATAGTTGTGGATGAACCGGAAACAAGGATTGAAAGGATGACTTACTTTTAAAGATGACGTAATGAGTAGTGCACAAGAACAGAAAAGTATAATTGTCATCATTGACATTCTGGTCTTTTGTTCTTTGGGACAGGAAGATGTTCACATGCACACACTGCTAATGCCTGTTTGTTTATTCTGGTTTAGTACTTTGAGGACTTGCCTCTTTCAGTTTGGGAAGATATCTGAAACATGAAGACAGTGGAAAGAACAATTAACAAGATGGCAGAATTAATCTCAGTAGACAAGGCAGGATACTTGATCAGGATAGAACAATCTAAGAAATCCTCACACTGTGTGTCAAATAGAGACTATCAATGAAACAGTTGTACGAGCGTAAAGTAAAACATACATTTCCTTTGTTATAGCTGTGTGTCATGTAGTAATTTTTGATTTCCTTGTGGCAGTCTCAGTCCATATTGTACAGCATTAAATTACTTTAGATTAATCCTGTTCATATGGTTGCATAATGATATAACAGCATGTTCCCCAGTAGCTGAGGAAATATTATATAGGTTATTCATTAGTACCTCCAGGTTTGGAGAAGATGAATGCTTCAAAACTACAAAATGTACAGAAAAATTACACATATCAGTGGATAGAACATCTCTCCTGGTTTTCATTCATAATACATGCTGCAGCATAGTTGCAGAGTACACCACTAGGAAGCAGGCATGTCAGTACACAGCATATAATGGAGCAATGCTTGCATTTTGTGTCCTCTGATTCACTAAATGTGAGTCAGTTGTGGTAGTACAGCGATGATTTCATACCGGATATCAGATAAATGCTCAAAGAAATGAAATGGTCCGAGCATATTCCACGAGGCTGGCTGCTCATGTGATGAAGAAAAGAGTCCTGCTGGGACCGTCAGCAAAAAAAGATGGTACGTGTGTGAGAATCGTTCATCAAGAGCATAAAGAAATCGACTATATGTGCAGATACCGCAGTCGGCTGTCTGGTGGATTCTACGCAAACATAATGTGTGGAAAATGGGGCTGGCTGCAGTTATTACATGGACAGACTGCTTGGAACAGTGAGCTTCATTCTGAAGAATGTGGAACATATTTCAGATTCATCTTAAGTTAATGTCTTCTATACCATGTCCTCTTCAAAATTATATCGATCATTTTTCTTTGTGAAGAAAACTGTGACCGGTGTACGTGGACATGCTGCAGCAATGGTTAATGCCACAATTACAGTGTGACAGTTGAGACAGTGCTCGGCCACACTTTGTTTTAGATGGCAGGACTTAAATATTATATTGATGATTGCTGCCTCACAAATAGTGTCTGTATTGAGCACCTGTAAAGTGAGTAGAGATGCTCTATCCAGTGTTGAATGTCAGCTTTCTGTGTGTCTTAAAGTTTTCATGCAGTCATCTTCTGAAACGACAGATGTAGGTATGAATAATCTGTATATTGGTTTGTTTACATTTTATGGAGCTTGTTTTATGATTTTGGACTTCAAATTTAATAGATATTGTTGTAAAACTTTTCTATAGGCAGAAATACTAAATCTTGTATTTGTCATAAATCATGATAATCTTCTTAGTATCTGGAGATCAAGTAAAAGTCTCTTTGCTTGTCTTCCATATTAATTTCTCTTCTTTTATTTACAAAGTATCATCAATGGCAATCTCGTACAATCCTTTCTTTGCACCTCTGCAGGGCCCAAAATTGCCATTGATGATGCACCATAAAGAAAAGAAGCAAAACAAGTATGGAAGACAAGCAAAGAAACTTTTAAGTACCATGGAGATGTACCTCAAATAGTACCAAAAAATAATAATCAGTATAGAATATTTTTAGTTAAACTGAATTATTTAATATTGAGTTCTCTGGGGCTGCAGCAAAAAGTTAATTAAGTGCAAAATTATTACAGCCTGTCTTTAATTTTAGCTTAATGACCTGTAAGTATTGTGAACTACTTTGTAAAGATGTTAAAGGCTGCAGCAAAAAGTTAATTAAGAGCAAAATTATTACAGCAGTCTTTAATTTTAGCTTGTTGTTGTTGTTGTGGTCTTCAGTCCTGATACTGGTTTGATGCAGCTCTCCATGCTACTCTATCCTGTGCAAGCTTTTTCATCTCCCAGTACCTACTGCAACCTACATCCTTCTGAATCTGCTTAGTGTATTCATCTCTTGGTCTCCCTCTACGATTTTTACCCTCCACGCTGCCCTCCAATACTAAATTGGTGATCCCTTGATGCCTCAGAACATGTTCTACCAACCGATCCCTTCTTCTGGTCAAGTTGTGCCACAAACTTCTCTTCTCCCCAATCCTTTTCAATACTTCCTCATTAGTTATGTGATCTACCCATCTAATCTTCAGCATTCTTCTGTAGCACCACATTTCGAAAGCTTCTATTCTCTTCTTGTCCAAACTATTTATCGTCCATGTTTCACTTCCATACATGGCTACACTCCATACGAATACTTTCAGAAATGACTTCCTGACACTTAAATCAATACTGGATGTTAACAAATTTCTCTTCTTCAGAAACGCTTTCCTTGCCATTGACAGCCTACATTTTATATCCTCTCTACTTCGACCATCATCAGTTATTTTGCTCCCCAAATAGCAAAACTCGTTTACTACTTTACGTGCCTCATTTCCTAATCTAATTCCCTCAGCATCACCCGACTTCATTAGACTACATTCCATTATCCTCGTTTTGCTTTTGTTGATGTTCATCTTATATCCGCCTTTCAAGACACTGTCCATTCCATTCAACTGCTCTTCCAAGTCCTTTGCTGTCTCTGACAGAATTACAATGTCATCGGCGAACCTCAAAGTTTTTATTTCTTCTCCATGAATTTTAATACCTACTCCGAATTTTTCTTTTGTTTCCTTTACTGCTTGCTCAATATACAGATTGAATAACGTCGGGGAGAGGCTACAACCCTGTCTCACTCCCTTCCCAACCACTGCTTCCCTTTCATGTCCCTCGACTCTTATAACTGCCATCTGGTTTCTGTACAAATTGTAAATAGCCTTTCGCTCCCTGTATTTTACCCCTGCCACCTTTAGAATTTGAAAGAGAGTATTCCAGTCAACATTGTCAAAAGCTTTCTCTAAGTCTACGAATGCTAGAAACGTAGGTTTGCCTTTCCTTAATCTTTCTTCTAAGATAAGTCGTAAGGTCAGTATTGCCTCACGTGTTCCAGTGTTTCTACGGAATCCAAACTGATCTTCCCCGAGGTTGGCTTCTACTAGTTTTTCCATTCGTCTGTAAAGAATTCGTGTTAGTATTTTGCAGCTGTGACTTATTAAGCTGATAGTTCGGTAATTTTCACATCTGTCAACACCTGCTTTCTTTGGGATTGGAATTATTATATTCTTCTTGAAGTCTGAGGGTATTTCGCCTGTTTCATACATCTTGCTCACCAGATGGTAGAGTTTTGTCAGGACTGGCTCTCCCACGGCCGTCAGTAGTTCCAATGGAATATTGTCTACTCCGGGGGCCTTGTTTCGGCTCAGGTCTTTCAGTGCTCTGTCAAACTCTTCACGCAGTATCGTATCTCCCATTTCATCTTCATCTTCATCTACATCCTCTTCCATTTCCATAATATTGTCCTCAAGTACATCGCCCTTGTATAGACCCTCTATATACTCCTTCCACCTTTCTGCTTTCCCTTCTTTGCTTAGAACTGGGTTTCCATCTGAGCTCTTGATATTCATACAAGTTGTTCTCTTATCTCCAAAGGTCTCTTTAATATTCCTGTAGGCGGTATCTATCTTACCCCTAGTGAGATAGGCCTCTACATCCTTACATTTGTCCTCTAGCCATCCCTGCTTAGCCATTTTGCACTTCCTGTCGATCTCATTTTTGAGACGTTTGTATTCCTTTTTGCCTGTTTCACTTACTGCATTTTTATATTTTCTCCTTTCATCAATTAGATTCAATATTTCTTCTGTTACCCAAGGATTTCTACTAGCCCTCGTCTTTTTACCTACTTGATCCTCTGCTGCCTTCACTACTTCATCCCTCAAAGCTACCCATTCTTCTTCTACTGTATTTATTTCCCCTATTCCTGTCAATTGCTCCCTTATGCTCTCCCTGAATCTCTGTACAACCTCTGGTTCTTTTAGTTTATCCAGGTCCCATCTCCTTAAATTCCCGCCTTTTTGCTGTTTCTTCAGTTTTAATCTACAGGTCATAACCAATAGATTGTGGTCAGAGTCCACATCTGCCCCTGGAAATGTCTTACAATTTAAAACCTGGTTCCTAAATCTCTGTCTTACCATTATATAATCTATCTGATACCTTTTAGTATCTCCAGGGTTCTTCCAGGTATACAACCTTCTTTCATGATTCTTAAACCAAGTGTTAGTTATGATTATGTTGTGCTCTGTGCAAAATTCTACCAGGCGGCTTCCTCTTTCATTTCTGTCCCCCAATCCATATTCACCTACTATGTTTCCTTCTCTCCCTTTTCCTACACTCGAATTCCAGTCACCCATGACTATTAAATTTTCGTCTCCCTTCACAATCTGAATAATTTCTTTTATTTCATCATACATTTCTTCAATTTCTTCGTCATCTGCAGAGCTAGTTGGCATATAAACTTGTACTACTGTAGTAGGTGTGGGCTTCGTATCTATCTTGGCCACAATAATGCGTTCACTATGCTGTTTGTAGTAGCTTACCCGCATTCCTATTTTCCTATTCATTATTAAACCTACTCCTGCATTACCCCTATTTGATTTTGTGTTTATAACCCTGTAGTCACCTGACCAGAAGTCTTGTTCCTCCTGCCACCGAACTTCACTAATTCCCACTATATCTAACTTCAACCTATCCATTTCCCTTTTTAAATTTTCTAACCTACCTGCCCGATTAAGGGATCTGACATTCCACGCTCCGATCCGTAGAACGCCAGTTTTCTTTCTCCTGATAACGACATCCTCTTGAGTAGTCCCCGCCCGGAGATCCGAATGGGGGACTATTTTACCTCCGGAATATTTTAGCTTAATGACCTGTAAGTATTGTGAACTACTTTGTAAAGATGTTAATTGTCATAAAGTAATGAATTTAGGAACAAAGGTCGCAACTCAGCTAACAGTAGAGGCGTTTAGTTGCTGACAGGCATGTGCCCGTACACACACACACACACACACACACACACACACACACACACACACACACACAGCTGCTGCTGTCCACTACTACTCTGAATGTTTCTAGTGCCAGTCTACCTTGTATCATCATCAATTAAACCACCTTTTATTAAAATAGGTACATACTGTTACTCTGTGCTTTCCATCTCGAACAGGGAGGCATCAAGAAGATTCGGTGTGTCTTGAAATAGCACCACTTTTGACCAACTTCAAAGTACCTAGAAGGAGCTATACTGGACTGTGCCCCACTGTCAGAAAACATTTCTCCAGTGTCATACAGGAAACCAGCACTTGGAATAACATGTTGAGAACGTTCAGAGCCACTGACACGGGAACTAAGAAACAAGTTCTTACGACCAGTGTCTTGGCCCTTTGCTACTCTGCAGTGGAGTATGCCTCCACTGTTTGGTGTAAATCACCTCATGCCAAAACTGTGCACCCTGCAATAAACAAAGTTTGCAGGCTATTACAGGGTACTTAAAACCTAGACCTGTTGGGAAGATTTATTGTCTTCTGGTATCTCTTCTTCAAATATTTGTTGAGAAGTTGCTGCCAGTCATGAATGACTGAAGCCATAGAACTTTGGTTTGGCCATTAACTACCTCAGCCTAGGATAGTGGTGTAAAATGACTGGGCATTAATAAGTTGGGGCAAGTGCCCACTATAGAAGTCTGGGCAAATGTCCCAAATTCATAAATACCTGATAATTTATGCAATTTAAAGATAATTTGTAAGTGGTACTTATGAAAAAAAAAAAAAAAAATTAATCCGATATCCTGTATCGGAAAAGGTGTTTTGCAACGCTGCTTCTTTAGGGGTTATCAAAGCTTCTTGAGAGTTAGGGAAGAGTTATTAGAGGACATAAACAGGCCTGTAAACATGACTTTTTGCATATTTCATGAAGTCAATTCTTGGGGTAGTACATAAAAGAAGAAGAAGAAGAGGAAACAACATTCGAGTTGAAAAGTAATTTTTCAAATAAAGTATAGCTTACATTAAGCGGGTAGCCTGTTGGTAGTATTTTTACTTATAGTGATGAAAAAATAAAAAAAATAAAAATTAAAAATTAAAGAATTGTTCTCAATCAGTTTCTTGAACTTCACAAGTTGAAGAATCATGAAATTCTGACTCCTTAGCTTCACCTGAATATAAATGGAATTAGAGTAAAAAATATTTATCCATAATGAATTTAATTAGGGATGTGTCATTTTCAGACTCTGATTCCACTATTCCAAGAATTGCTATTCCTCTAGGAATTGACTGCTATCAGAAATGAACAATTCCCTCATTTTGGGTATTGAATCTTTGTTATTAAATCTTTTTTATGTTCATGTTCTCATTTTATCTTCGCAGCAGTGCAGCCATATGAAAGTTGATAAAGAAAGGAGCAGAATAGAAAAGTATAATTGTCTCAAATTGCACTATAGCTAACAGTAAAGCTTCTTCTTCTTCTTCTTCTTCTTCTTCTTTTATTCACTGAAAACAGTTAGAACATTTAAGAATACATTTATCATTAAAAACTCTTGCCAGTTGTTTAATGCATTTAGTAATAATTTTGTTATTAATAATCATTCATCAGTAATAATCAGAGATTCAACATAGAGATCTAAGGACAATGTTTTTGTATACCGGCTTATCGCAACACAGCTGTTCAACAAGGTGTGTGTGTGTGTGTGTGTGTGAGAGAGAGAGAGAGAGAGAGAGAGAGAGAGAGAGAGAGAGAGAGAGAGAGTGAGAGAGAGAGAGAGAGAGGGAGGGAGAGAGAGAGTGAAGAGTAGAACTCCCTAAACGAAAAAGGACATTATAAATTATAAGCAGCTGTCAACAACAAGCGCCCTTTCTCAGTACAGCAAGTTCGAATACTAGTTTAAAAAAATAAATAAAAATAAAAAATGCAAATTATAATATTCTTAGCCTTAAGTCAGTCTAAACATTTACTAACTTTTCATGTTGGTAGTATCATCACATCCCTTAATTTAATTGGTAAATTGTACATTCTAGCAGCAAAAACTTTAAACAATACTTTTTTTAATAAATACTCAGATTTTGGGCTTTTGCCCCGTCCACATCACTAGTCTTGGATAAAATCAATAAAAAGTTTCCTTAAAACAGCAGAACTTTTGAAACTCCATCCAGACAAGGCAACACTTTTTCAATGGAATTGTGAGGCATCTTCTGGCCAGCCACAACAAGGAGTATTGTGTTTGGAGGCCCCTTAACCACTTAGGAACTGGTGCTGATAAGGCGAAGTCCTCCCTTAAACTTCAGGGTTTCACTTCAAAGGAACTTATGCTTGCAAATGATAGTGCCCTAGGTGTGGCTCAATTTTTGACGAATGTCATCTGCTTTGCAAATTTAGTCACAGATATTTCTGATATATTATATGCAGAAAAATCCACATCTCTGGAATGTGAGTACTAATCTATTTTTTTTTTTTTAGGTTCCCTTTTGTTTCTAAGGATCTGCCGTAGAGCCCAATTTTGTTATTAGTTTCTACTGTTCAAAACCTGTCAATATCTGTCCATTGCATTCTGGGAAGTTTATGATGTGTATACATAGAGGATTACTGGTTGACTAGAGTATTGGAATAGTCTCACTTCCTCCTAGTGATTTGTTTCTTAAAGTATATGAGGTACTATATTATCTGTTGACAGTTTTTTCCTTAACTTACTTTCCATAGCTGTTATGTTCATTGAAAATATTTCCCAGGTATTTAAAGCTGTCTGTTCGTTTCAGTGACCAGTCACTGACTACTAGATGTTTCTTTCCATTGCCAGTTTTACTGAAGACACCACACTCCTCTTTTCTCCTCATTTATTTGGAGCCCTGCCTGTAGCACCATGTTTCTGTATGTACTGGTCATGTCAATGAGGTGGTGTGTGTTTTTACTTACTAGGACGATGGGATTTGCATAGACATAGTGGGGTAGTTCTACTCCGCATACTTTTATTCCTCTTGGTTGACACTTGGAATTTTCTGTCAGTTCCTTCTAGTACTAGGTTTACATTACATGTATTCTTGTCCTGGACCAGATTTCGCCCAAGAACTCCAACAGATTCCCTTCTGCCAGTTGTAACTTTGCAGAATGGTTGTCCCAACAGATCCTCTTTAGTCACATAATCCTACAGGGCAAATGTAATTCTCATAATACATTTAATATGTTTGGTCAGTGTATGCTGTCATATACCTTTTAAAATCTATGAAGAGGAGCTGAGTATCAGTATTAAAATGCAAGCTTAATGTCTTTTCTCCTATACCTGTACTAGTTACCGTTTGTAATATCTGGCTTGACAGACATAGAAATAAATTACACACTATTATTTACAATTTTATACACAAAATTTGAAGTTGGTTCAAAGTTTCATACTAACAAAAAGTTTGAATGGTTCCCTACAGATGATGACACACACTAAATGCATCAGTCAAAAACAGATAAATTACTCACTAAAGTCAGAGATTACCTATGAGTATGAAACATGAAGAAAAAAATATTTGATAAAACGGGGAACCAGTACAGTGATAGCTTATTTTTTTGAGATTTCATTGGAGTATTTTCTTTAAAAACCACAATTTCATTGCATATATTTTTGTGTAACTTAAATATAAGGAAAGTTTATTTTTTGTTACTCTTGAACACTAATCATATTCATAAAAGTGTCACACCTGTTACAGCTCATTAGCAAGATGGAAAACCTGAAGTCACTGCGATTTGAGTATCGGACATTGACGTATCAGCCTTTCCGGCTGCAACAGCTAGCTGATGGCTGCCCCAAACTTCGATGTCTGGAGATTCCTCTCCAGTTCTGTGCTGGTGATGAACTGGACAACTTTCTTGCTGTTAAGGCTGGACAGATAGAAGCACTGGAGCTCCGATGGATGACGTCAGATAGGAGGTGAGCACATAAGTTAACAAAATGTGCAAAATCACCAGGAAAAACTTTGTGGACATTTATGTGAAAGATGTATTTGTGTTGTTTTACCTAGTGCTGTGAACAGAGCAACAAGCTTTGATGAAAGTTTTGATGATTTCCCAACAGGTAACATGCACTGAAGATATTTCAGTTCCTGGAAGTGATATGTGATAAAGATGCTTATTTGCTTATTCAGTAAAAACTCTAACATCAGTTCCAGGTCTCTAGGAAATGAGCTTTTACACAAGTACATTATCAGATTTGTGTTTTAATTTGGGGTATGGTTAAACACAAGTTAAATATGGTGTGCATGAATACTGTTGCAGGGATGTTACTTTAGTTGTGTAAGCTGTGGCATATGTTTAGTGGGTTACTATTTGTGCAATATAAGTTTTGTAGCCCTTCATTAGTAATTGTCTCCCCTGCACTAACTGTCATTTTGTGAATAGTTGGATTTTTAAAACTGAACAGAGTTGACTTTAGAACGTTCACAGTCCTGACTGACAAACTTTGTGAGAGTTTTTGGGATGATCTAAATTGTCAGAGAGTTTTTTGCAAAATCAGTTAAAACTTTTCTGAATATTGGAATGAAGACAACTGTAATTAGAGGTACCATCAAGAGGAAAGGGTGGATGGAACCCATTGATCGTTCATAAACCTGAAAGTCTGAATGCTGTACAATCCTCTGTATTTGTTTTGGACTTCAGTTTTGGTAAATTTGGCAGACTGAAGTGGCCAGGTTAGCAACCTCCCAAACATAAGCAAATGCTATAGTTTTTCACTAGTTGGGATCTTGTAAAGATGAAAGTTACATTGCATAGAATCTGCACCGTTAAATTCAGCTACAGGGCTTTGTATGAAATTACTATAGTGTTTCATAAGCAGCTAGTGTTTAAAGGGATTCAACTGAGACTTAATTGTGTTTTAGCCTCTGTATGCTGGGGAGAAAAGCGAACTAGATAATGCTTTGGTTGAAGAAACAGACTTGTCCACATTTGTTAGAATTGAAATAAACTTACATGATTGCTTTTTGTGGCTTATTGATTCTTGTATGTATAACCATTCTTCTTAGACTTATATTTTGAGATTGGAGAAAGTTGGTAAGAACTAGTTGGTCTGTTAAATGATGCCTATTATCGATGTATAATTTCTAGTCCACTGACCAGATTAGGTGTCTTTTTGTTAGCAGTGTGGTTCAGATGTAGGTGCTGATGAATGAACCTCATCTTTGAACCGAAACAGAGCTAAGTCCATTTTGAAACAATTTCACAAGTATAGTAGTGAAGGGAGTAGCTTCAGGTCCACCAGTAAAATGTTTTCCCCATGAACATCAATGTAATTATGTCACATAGCAGAATTGTGTGCATCTCAGTGTTGACCACACTATGTGGTCATTAGCTGCAGACATTGTTTGCGGGAAGAAGACAAGGAATATTACAAAATGATTTCTGTACCAGCATTATCCAGTAAAAGATTATAAGATACCAGAACGTCTTTCAAAAAGTAACACAGGTGAAAACAACGCTCGCTGTACATTAGTGTGCAACAATTGGTGTGTGATTGCTTTAGTTAATCATGAGTGGTATAAGTCTTAAGATAGTTGAAGACAAGCCACACTGATTAAAGATATCTACACCCGTGGTACTAGGTTTTGCATTTTCTTGTAAAACTCCTCTGGGAAGCCAGGACACACAAAGTGAAAGCTAGTTTTTCATGCATATCAGTGTTTGTGGCCTCATATCTCCTGAACTATGTGTCTTAGAATGATACAATTTTGTGAGTAGATTCAGTCGTATATGTGGATACTGTCTGTAAACTGTGTTGCAAATAGAGTCAATAGTACAGAAGTAATAAATACCAAGTCACTCCTAATGCTGACGTATTATTGCAAGAATAGTGAAAGTGATGTAGGCAATAAACTTTTTTTACCTTCATCTTTTTGCGGGGGGCAGTGAGAAAAAGTTTTGTAAAGGTTTGAAACAATGTGTAAAGTTTATAGGAAGTCCCTAAGTGCTCTCATTCTCAAATACTGGATGAATAAAGTCTGGGTATTAGCTGGCCATCAATTACACCGCCTCCAGCCAGACACACAATTTCTAACTGTAATACTTGTCTTATTGTGTTAAACATTTAATATAAGATTACACCTCCTAATGAATTGATTATGACAGCATTTAAATTCAGTCAATAATCAAGCAAAATATTGAAAAAAAGAGAAGAAAAAAGAAAATCCTTTAAAAGTCATTGGAAAATGGTAACTGGTATTGAGGCCCAACTTCCACAATAGTTGTTTGGTAACATAGATGGGGGAGAGAGGCTTGTATTAGTTTTGGGAAAAGAGCAGGGGTGGAGGAAATGGAGATGTATTTATTGCTAAATAAAATTCTAAGCTACAGCTGACTGGTGTGAGAGAGAGCTAGAGCTTGAAAACTAGTAAAATTCTCTCTCTGTTATGTGTTTCTGGGCGCCACATGTCAATCAGCTATAGATGCGTGGTTGCTTTTTCTTTATTTTAGGTATTATCCGTCTATGAATTTCCTACACTGTTGTTATAAAACTCTAAATTGTTTATTAAACTGCAAACATACTAATGCTACCACTTTATAATAGGTGCTTACTACCTACAATGTACTTAACTGGGAGAGTATTGAGTCTTCCACATGGAATTTTGCTGTCAGACAGATACTCGTCAATGCTTTCAATGTTCATATTTTAGCAGTTTTTTATACTTGCTGGTAACACCAGAAGAATGCCGCAAATTGAACTTGTAGTGCTGTTGGAAGGTTTTTAGGAGACAGAACTGTGTGGTATTTTCCGGTAGTGCTGTTGGAAGGTTTTTAGGAGACAGAACTGTGTGGTATTTTCCGCCGTGAAGAGATTAGCAGCAAATAGTACAATAGTTCAAAGATTTCTTGACAGTTGGCTCTGGGCACACTTGCTACCATTCAGTGTCAATTTCTATGTTCTGGCTTCCTTGAAATGATAACATCTGTGTGTCTTTGGGTAGGATGGAAGTTCATTTTACAAACATAATTTTTCACTATAGTGGGAGGCAGCTGCCATCCCTTCACATGACTATACAGCCGCAAGTCATAAATGAAAGATGAACATGTATTTTAGTAATGGGAAGAGGAGGTGGGAATAGCATATTTACTTGTACGCTCAATTTTGATCCAGTCTATTAGACATACTTCTGAGGCAATCACAATAATAATAATAAAAAGAAATAAAAATAATTTGTTGCAGCAAATATCTTGTATTCCTTTTGTAGATGTGTGTTGCCAATGGTGGCAACTCTGTGTGGTGCAAGTTTGAAACGCCTGACCTTGGGATGGTATGACGTGCCTATCGACAGGATTGCCAGTGCACTGTTCTCATTACGTGACCTCGTAAACCTACAGGAGTTGGCGGCACCGTATGCATATGGGCTGCCACCTGGTATACTGGCACAGGTGTTCAGTGGCGCAGCAATCTGTAGACTGGTGAGTGTTAAGTCACACAGGCAACAGAAATTTAAGAAATGGAAGTACTATATTATGTGTAATAAATGATTTGACACAAAACGACGTTTTATTAAGAGATCATTTTAAATTTATGCGTATGACAGATACTGAATTATTCTCCTGTGTGTCATTCCTGATGTAAAACATCCTTTTGGTTCCTCCTTGACCATTTTCTGTCGCAAGATTTTTGAATTTGTAATCAGTTGTAAAAGTCGTGATGTCTTTGTTCAAGAGGAAGTTAATTTATATGGTGATGGATTTATTATATTATCTGTCTTGAAAAGCTGGCCTACCAAACTTACATTTATTAATCATAAACAGCGCACTTTCATGTGGAATTTGAATCAATAAAAATAAACAGTAAAAGTGTCCCCACTGGATGAATGCAACCAGAGTATGTCATAATCACTTTTATTTCCAGAAAATTATATATTTTGGATCTTTGCGAAAGTTCATATAGCATACTCTGAATACCCTCTGTCTTTTGATCATACACTAGTTATTAATCATAAACTCAGGGTCTGTTTTTATGTTAGTTATAAATGAGAGGCAAACAGAACATAAATTTCACAAAACAAGATGTAATTAGTTTCATATTTCATGGATCAGTTGTTGTTCCATGGATCGTTCATATGACTAATTGTAATGATATGGAATGAGTCATCATTCACATTAAAAATTAATTTGTAAATATGGCTACATACTGACCATTTAACAAGGTGCATTCCTTTTTAATACAGATTTGAGTTAGTAATTCCTGCCCACCACATTTTACAGCCTACAAAAAATAGAAATTCTGCTACGAAATGGATGGAGTTGTCAAGGAGAAACGTTTTCAGTATGTTTTCAAATTAAAACTTTTATGTCTGCCAGTATAATGATTCCAGTTCTTGAGATTTTCCTCTCAGATAGCTGGCTCAGTTTGAAAAAAGGCAATTAACTCAGAAAAAAATAGTTATAATTTTTGTTTCATCATTATGACCTAAAAATGCAGTCCAGTATTTTGGCTGGTAATTAATATATATTAATATATTATTCCATTAATATATTATGTTTGTTTTCATTTGCCTGACACTGCAGTCATGTATGTGAGTTGCGTTTGCATGTGTGTGTGTGTATTTGTGTGTGTGGCGTGTGTTGTCTATTATTCACGAAGGCCTTAATGGCCAAAAGCTTTATTTGTGACAGTCTTTTTGTTGTGCCTATCTGCGACTCAACATCTCCGCTACGTGGTGAGAAGCAACTTTACTTTTCATAATAGTGTTACATTCCATTTTGGATTTTCCATTGTTTGATTAATATGTTATTCCATTTTATATTACACTTTGCTCAACTGAGTTAATGCAGAAGACTTACTGCAATTGTGATAAGCTTCCTAATCAACCTAAAAAACCAAGTAACAATAATTTACTGCCAAACAAGAACAGCATCTATGTGTCATCGTGGAGCTCGTCCTCTCAATATCTTCGGCTTGCGCTGATGTCATAACAACAGCCCATTTATACTACGCAGCGGAAAAATCCTAGTCAGCCATGGTGCTTGCACACCTACCCAGTGGTGGGGGGAGGGGGAGGTCGTAATATCAGATTATTTTGAAGGAAGATCAGATATATTGAATAATAGTCCATTTACAGCATAATGAAATTAGGTCTTACTTGTGATTGCGCCAGGCAATTTTGTTCAACTTTTGTAGTCCTGTCTTCCTCAGTTGCATGTAATATCACCATATATTGTTTTTGGACTGTCTGACTACAACTGAATGAAACACAATTTTCATGCCATATGCATTTCACCTTTATTATCTGCAAGGCATCTTCAGTGGAAGGTTGTGTTCATGATTTTCTAAAAGCTAAAACTTATCAGTACACTGTAACAAACGCAATTTTGTGTTTGTATGATTTGATATGTTATCAAAAATTTTGGTTGCAGCATTGTGCATTGCTTTTCGGGCCAAATCAGTCTTCATGTAGATTAATGAATGTCAGTATTTTTTCTGGTTTTGTGATTATGTATATCATTATTCATTTTGAACTGTAGTGGATTATTTACAACAAACTTCATGAGGGAGTAAATAGACTGTGATGCAGTAGTCAGAATACCTAACTCCTTAAACAGATGTCAACAAGATGATTGTGAATGAGTGCCATCTATTATCCTTACAACACTTTTCTGAGCAGTGAAGATGTTGTATATTAAATATGAGTTACTCCAAAAAATTACTCCATATTGCATTATTGAGTGAAAATACACAAAATAGGTTAACTTACTGATTTGTCTCTCCCAAAGATTTGTAATAATTCAAAAACATAAATATGGCTAAACTAAGTTGTTTGGGAATTATAAAATGTGTTTTTTCCAGTTTAAAATTCTTATGTGTATGGACATCTAACATTTTTGAAGTTTCTACCAGAGTTATTATATCCTCTCCGTATGTTACTATTATCATTGATGTAGCACTGAATGAGTTGTTTGTTTATGTTTCTCTTTAAGATTTTGTGTTGTGTATGCTGTTGTCCTAGCATGTGCTGGCTACATAAGAGCCATATTGATGGACCAAAGATGGAGAACAGCACAGAGTCCTTACTGACTCACAGCATAGTCCAGCATTCTTTCAATAACCACTCAGGAGACACACAACTTCCTCCTGTATCTTCCTGCACTGAGATCCATGTGCTATCTCTCTCTTGTGGTTTATAGCTCTGACATGTGCCTCTCTTGTTATTTGATTCTACTCAAGAGCAGACAGGTTTATTTTGACATGACTGTAAATTGTCAGTTTCTTTCAAATATCCGTAACCTATGCTACCCGCATCTATTGTGCATTAGACTGGTGTTCAGATTAAAACTTTTAGTCTGATAATCTGAATATGTACTTGGGTGCTGTGGGCAATTGCATCGACAGTAACCCAAGCACATCTTTGCCATCTGTGGTCTGTTACAGGAACCCATATTGCTCTGTTGCCTGTAGACAACAGGCAACATTGCTTCATCAGTTTAGTGTAGAGATATGTGTTTGCTGATGTATCACATAAATCTTTATTGGAAAAAGAGTGAGTCAAAAGAAATTAGGAACTAGAAACTGTCCTCCAGGAAAAGAAAAAAATTGTGTAAGCTGTAGGTTAAAATATTGGGAAGGCTACTAAGTATTTCACAGTACAATGTATTTTATCATTTGCTGTACCATTGAAATGATATAGATAGATGCACTGCGAATTGCAAGATGTTTCAATGAACAGAACTGCCAGAAACTCATGGAAAGAGAAGTATGTGTAAGGCTTTGTTTCTAAGAGTGCTTCAAAGTTCATCACACCTGTCATGTACATTTTAAACATGTTAAAGCTCTGTTGTTAACAGTTCCTGAAGATTTTGATTAACTTCTGACTGGTAATGATAATAATAATAATAATAATAATAATAGTAATAATGGTAATAATAATAATAATAATAATAATGTCATATGGCTTAAAGGCCTCATGCAAGTGTTTAAGTTGCATGCCATTTCAATGACGTGCATGTCCCTGAGCTACCGTATTTACTCGAATCTAAGCCACACTCGAATCTAAGCCGCACCTGAAAAATGAGACTCGAAATCAAGGGAAAAAAATTTTCCCGAATCTAAGCCGCACCTGAAATTTGAGACTCGAAATTCAAGGGAGAGTAAAGTTTTAGGCCGCACCTCCAAATCGAAACAAAGTTGGTCCATTGTAATATGAGACACAATTTAGGTCGAATGAATGACGATACAGCTACAGTAGTTTGGTTCGAGTCGTAAGCTTAGCAGTTAAGCTTCACCAGGTAGCCATTGCTATGCGTCACTCGCTCCGTCTGTATTTATATGGGTACCCTTCCTTTTTCGCATGCTTCATCTGGTTTGAATCGATTGCTTATTTTTCTTTGATCTGACAGTACTGTTCTCTTTGTTATAGGTGTTTACGTCACTCTAAGCTGAAAATGCGTTATTGTACTGTGTCATGTATTGTTTGTTACATTCTGATAATGTGTGTTTACAACCTGTCGTCGCTCGCGGCATGGCTTGCTTTTGTGCACGCTACCGCTGCTTACGATTAAAAAAAATATATAAAAAAAATAAAAATAAAAAAGAGAGAGGAGAGAGAAATTGTCTCCTTAGCAAAACAATGGCAAGAGACTGCTATTTGTTGTTACTTACACTGCTGCTTTCTTTGATAATGATCAACAAGAACCAAATAATATACTACGTATGGTAGAAGATGTTCTGAACGAGAGTTAAGCTAAAATTTTTCGCCCTTTGAAAATCTTTGCAGACGCCTCTTTTGTACATTACATTCTGCACGGAAATTAGAGTCATCTTCGATTTTAAAATCTAGTCAATTGCCATGCTTCATTTCTGACTGTATCACTATTAGGCATAAGAATAATACGAATATAAACATGACATGATATGTATATTCTTCCGCGTTTGCTGTTGTCTCACACTAGTTTCGTAGTTTATTAGGCAGACAGGATTTAAATGAGATAGCAGCAAACACGAAAGAATACATGGCAAAATGTTTATATTCGTATTATTCTTATGGTGAAGAGAATACTGTATGTGAATCACAATTCATAAAAGTTCCTATTAACAACCATCTCTTCTCACAGGTAGGAAAAAATTCAGAACATAGAGTTGGCCATATTGACAAACATCCGAAACAGTCTTGCCATTCGGATTTTCGTAGTACATTAAAATGCTGCTACATTCAAAGATGAACAATACAGAATTTGTATTTACTTCATTGGATAAAGTATGAAAATGCAGTGGTTGAAGCTCGGGGCGGAGAAAAAAAAAGCTCGTCTTCCACCTTTTTTTAATTTATTTACTGACTCAGAGGTTTTGGCGCCAGTATTTATCTTTATGCCTGCAAAGCATGCCTGTGTAGCGCTACATATATTCGACGGCAGAAGTTAGTTGTGGCGGCACCTACCAACATTTTTCAGAACTTCTGCTTACTTTGCACTTGGTACTAAGCCGCAGGCGGATTTTTGGATTTCAAAACCGGAAAAAAAAGTGCGGCTTAGATTCAAGTAAATACGGTAACAGCATCTGGTGCTCCCAGACAGGCACCCATCCAAGTACTAACCAGGCCCAACATTGCTTAATTAGGTGATCAGGCAAGAACTGGGGTATTGAACATGGCAAGAGCATTGGCAGGTTTTAACAAATAACTCCTGAGCTGGAACCATTGAACTAAAATACTGAATTCCTGCACCAGCCAGCCATGTAAACTGCCACTTGGGTTTGAGAATGTAAGCTACTGACTTGAATGGTTAAAACTTGCTTTCTGGAGGGTCACAATGCAAACCACATCATTAAAATAAACAGACTCACTGTGATTGACTTTACGGGGATTGTCCAGAAAGTATTGCTCGTATAGGTTCGACAACTTAAAATTGTTTAAGCATGACCCTTCTGCAGCATTACATTTTTGCCAGCATTATTTCTCTGCATCATAAACTTTCTGGAACACCTCAATCAGATCCTCTTCAGGGAAGCCGTCAAAGTAGCTTGCACATTGTCCATGACTAAAGATGTTTTCCTTCGAGGTCCCTTTTCAGCCACAGAAACAAAAAAAAATGTCTTCCGGCATCAGGTCGGGACTGTAGGGCAGCTGTGGCACTTTTGTCACACCGACACATGTCAGGTAGGGCATAACAAGAAAGTGGTGTGAGCCAGCATGTTGTCATGGTGCAGTTTCCATGATGTAGAACTCCTTGTGGATATGGGCAACTCTGTGATTCAGTCTCAGGAGCACTGCCTTGTAAAATTCAGCATTGAAGATCTGCCCAGGGGGTACCAACTCATAGTGTACTATCCCCTTCGCATTAAAAAAAGAAAATTATAACAATGCGCATGGACTTCACCCTGTACTTGTTCATGTGAGGCTTTTCTATTGCAATGACTCATCCCCAAGTGATCATGTTGTCAAGAAAATTGCAATCATCTTCACAGAGTTGCTAGAATTCTTCACACACTTCCACTCGGTGTTGATTTTGATCATTGGTCAAAAGTCTGGGCACAAGTTTTGCGCAAATCTTCCACATGGCTGAGTTTACCAATACTGTCTCATGGAGAACAGTTTTTGGCAAGTCCAGTATTTCTGAAATCAAGCAAACACTCATTCGATGGTCCAAATTCAGTAACTGGCACACACAAGTCACACGGTCGTCCATTCACAATGTAGACTTGTGTTCCGCACATCTCTAAACATCATGTGCCACCTGTTTGACTGTGATCTGGAAAGGCAGTCATCCCCAAAGGCTTCCTTGAACATTCCAAAAGTTTCCTTTATCGCATAGCATTGCCTACAGATCTCTGTATAGTTAGTTTTACGCAACTGCTACATAGAGGTTTGCAAAAGAAGCCATCCTAACCCTCCAAGAGCATGAAGGCAATTGAGTGACCTACTGCTGGGAAGCTAATGGTCCCCCCGAAACGATCCGGGCACTGTGCGACATGTAGTCACATCATAAAAAATTGCAACACATTAGTTTCTGGACACACCCTGTATATCTCTGTCACCACTGACATGAGGACCTACTCCATTCTGCTCACAGACAACTTGGTGTCCTGTACACTTGGCACATATCAGACTAGTGCTAGGAGAAAACAGTGAACAGGTTAATTTGAGAAGATGGTGAGAAGTAAGCAAATGTGTTATTGGTTTTCAGAAGAAGCTGGACTTGCGCAGCAGTGGCCTGGCCGTAGACGACGACGCACTGTTGGCAATCTGTCGGTCTTGCTTGGAACTGTGCGAGCTTCTGCTTGGGGGCTGTAGGCAGATCTCAGATGCAGGGCTCCAGTTGCTGGGCAGTGGGCTGGAGACACTGGACCTGTCCAACTGCTGCTCGCTGGGTGGAGGCGCCATCACGGCCATCGCCAGGTGCTGCCCAGGGCTGCGCAATCTCCAGCTCCAGTGCCAGGACATGTCCAGGTGTGTGTGTGTGTGTGTGTGTGTGTGTGTGTGTGTGTGTGTAATTGTGTCTGTCAGGAGTACTAAGCATTTCACCTTGTGAAGGTAGCTACTCGCAGGTAATTCTTTGTCATAATTGATTAGTTTTCTGAATTGAATTTTCCTTTGATACCGAATATGAGAGGTGATAAAAGATAACGAAATGTTTTGTTTCTCTTAAAGAGTATTTATTTATTGATCAGCATCAACTTTGTTCACTCCAAAGTAATCCCCTTCAAATATAACACACTTATGCCAGCACTGTTTCCAATCTTGGAAGCACTTTTCATTATAGTGTTCAGCTCCTTCAGTGATTCTGTTTTTAGCTCATCAATGGTGGAAAAATTGTGTCCTTTCATGGTTCTCTTCAGCAAAGAGAATAGAATAAAGTCAAAGGGGCTCCTGTCTGGTGAACACAGTGGCTGAGGCAACATAACAGTTCTGTTTTTTGCCAAAAAATCACATACAAGCACTGAGGTGTGAGAGGGGGTATTATCATGACGCAATTTCCACAAGTGGTTGTGATCCCATTGTAATCAAAGAAAACAGTGAGGAGAACCACATGTGATCGAACTTGTCAAATTTTTTTGGGTCTTGGCTCTTTGGATAGTTTCCACTGGGATGATTGGGCCTTGGTTTCGATGTCATACACATATACCCATGTTTCATCAACTTGTTATATCCATGAGTAGAGCCAGGTGTGAATTGCATTGTTAATAACAAAATGAGGAACTGTTAAGGCATTGTTAATAACAAAAAGGGGAACTATAATTTTAGAAGAGGCAACGGTAATGTATTTAGGCACGGCGAGAGGAGCGACAGACCTGGAAGTGGGCTGGCTGGCTGGCGCCAGGCTGTGATGGGCAGCCGAATTTGATAATGAATTAAAAGCTATAAGCTATAAAGGCACAAAGAGGGCACTGTACCTCTGACAACAGGGTCCTTGATAAGGATTAGGGCTAAAATTAATAGGCGAACAGCACTTCTGTTTAGAGAGAGAGAGTGTGTGTGTGATGAGAGGGAGAGAGGGCCTTGTGGTGAGTATAGCACTACACCATGAGAAGCTGATATAGGGCTTAGGACACAGTTTGTGACCCTATTAAAAGAGACGTCTCTACCCCTCCACTCAGCCTTTGAAGAACAGTGCACATTATGTCATGGCAATATCCAGCAGAGATAAGTGTACAAAACTCATCAGCAAAACACACTGAGAGATAGATTGGTAGGCAGAAGATTGGTAGAAGAGTGCTGTACAGAGATCTGATGCAGGGAGCTGCAGGGAGAGCCAGGGCTTGATGCGGAGTTAGCATCCGGAGCTGATGATCAGATAGACAGCAGCTGTGGGACCTTTCAAGAAAATTTAATGCAAATTCTTTGATCAGGAATATGTGTACCAACAAGATAAAAAAACAAAATTTCTTGAAAATTGGGTGTGAATTTTGAAAACATCTATTTACTTTGCATATGCACAAATAAGCCAAAAAATTATGACCACCTATTTAATAGTGTGCTGGGCCACCCAGAAAGGCAAAGGTCCCGAGCTCGAGTCTCGGTCTGGCACACCGTTTTAATCTGCCAGAAAGTTTCGTATCAGCGCACACTCCACTGTAGAGTGAAAATTTCATTCTAGAATTAAAAGAATGTTCCAAGTATGGTATACAGCTGCAACAGTGTCACAAACTGCCATTACAAAATATGCTGCCTCACCTGAAGGTATGCGCTGATGGGCAGTGTTTGGTCCTACCACAACAATCAAAGTTTATATGTGTTGTGTGCCACATCATATTACAATCTGTTTTCATTTTGGGGAAGTGTATGATTGCAACACTGATACAGTTATATCAGAGTAATAGATATGTGTATTTATACTGTAAGGTATAAATAAACAAACCTTCTTTCCTTCTCATCCTGTCCAGTAAGTCTACCCTGACCCGGGGTTCTGGGTGACTTTTCCAAACTCTGCCCCTTTTCCTAAACCTCACCAGCCATTTCCCTTCACTCCTCTTCCTTCACTTTCAACTCGTCTGCCAGAAGAAGAAGCCACTAGACCTGAAAGCTTGCAAACAGTTATACCTTTTATGAGTGTGTGTTCTCCTGCCTCCTCTTGGTGAGTAGATTTTTTTATCTCTCCAAGTACATTTTCAAACATTCTGTAAATATTTGCTGTTATTCAGACCACAATATCAACTCAAAGATTAAGTGAAGCCATCAATTATAACTCTGGATGAACCGACATCAATCAATTAACTCTGGATGAATCGACATCAACAAAGAGGGGTATATCCATGAGAGTTGTGGATTTGGGTATTTATTGAAGGGGCCTCAGTTAAATGCTACATAGTAAATTGGGTAGATCTAACTTGGAACTGTGATTCTTTAGTAAGGGTTCACACCATCACATGTCATCTGCCTGCCATTACCAGTACGCTACAACAGAGTGTCATTGCACTGCTAGTATGTGAGTAGTGAGATGTACATAGACACATAACAGTAGTGCATTCGACTAGCCCACACCTTTTTTGATAGAGCTTTAACCAAGGGAGCAGCTGAAAATCTTTGTATTAACACTGTAGTTCCATGCATCAGATGTCAACTGTCTAGTACGTTTAATTAAACTGTAGAAATTTTTGCTGTGTATCAGTTATTTGAACTAAACTTTTTCTCCACAGATTACGTCCTGGATTGCGCCACTTATTAGGACTTAAAAAGTTAGAGACGCTGGACTTGACTTCCAGCATTGTGTCCGTCTTGCCACTGGGACTGTTCCCGAAACACCTCCACAATCTGAGGATGCTCAAACTCTCCTTCTGTGAAGGAATTGGTGTAGGCGGGTTACAGGTGTTGCGTACTCTGATGCCCCAGCTGAAGATTGTCATAGGTGACCTTGTTGGGCCAGAGGATCGGTGAAACTACAAAAGGTAAATCTGTCAGCATTAACTTGGTGAAATGTTTATGTCACCCACATCTTTTCTCAAGTATTGTCCCCTTACGCATGCACGCACGCACGAACACACACACACACACACACACACACACACACACACACACACACACACACACACACACACTTTTCAATCCCCACCGTCTTATCATACACAGGTATTTTACACATTTCTCGCCAACTCTTACATGTTCACTGCATATCAATTAAGTTTCACATAAATTCGGAATTATCATGACACAAAATATCAAATCAGTTTTGTAGAGACTTCATGTTGCTGCCACAAACCATTCTAATATTAAAGTACAAAAGTCTGTAATAGGTTAACAACAAATGCTGCCTATATAATAAAAGAAAAACTGTTTGGTTCTTCAACACCAGTGTTTGCCACAGGGTTGGAAATTAATGGAATTTCTATTAGATGATGAATGCACTTTGGGCAAGTTATGCTGTTCATCTGTTAGTAATAATCACCTCTGTTTTTTGAACAAAAAAATTTTGTACAAAAGTGTCATATACCTGCATTACTTTACAAACTGCCATTTTCCTTTCGAGATGTGTCTGTGGTGAGTGAGTGACCTTGAGCCAAGATTAATGTAGCCACTACTAATTCTTATCTTGGTGCATAAAAAACAACTTCTGTCTTTTCGGGAAATATTTTTCACACATGAATAACCTCATACTGAAGCTTAGTCTTTCAGTACTGGTCACTAAGAAAATTTACTGTTTTCAAGATCACCATAACAGTGGAAAAAAATAATCAAACAGCGAAGAGCAATAAACAACCAAAGAGAAATACCAAAGACGCATATGGGAGACAAAAAGGACACTAGAACCCAAGTGCACTGCCAGCCCTTTTTTTGTGACATAGCGATAGTAAATGAGTTGGAAGAAGATGGGAAACAACAACTGTGTAACTTAAGTTAGAAAGCCAAGGATTGCATGCAGCAAAATAAAAACACAGTACCACTGGCAATTGGATAAGTCCTGAAAGTAACATAGAGAAGGTGGCCAAATTTATGTACCTATGAGAATATATAACATATACATCTACATACATATGTCACAAGCCACAGTATGATGCATGGCGGAGGTTATCGTGTACAACTGCTGGTCAGTTTCCTTCCCTGTTCCGCTTGTAAATGGAATGGAGGGAAAACGAGTGACTATATGTACAATTACTGATATGTCTTCTCTTGTCTTAGCAGTCCTTATGTGAAATGTATGTTGGTGGCAATGCAATCATTCTGAAGCCAGCTGCAAATGCCAGTTCTCTAAATTTTCTCAATAGTGTTTTGCGAAAAGAACATTGTCTGTCCTCCAGGGAGCCCCATTTGAGTTCCCAGGAACAGTGAGGTGGTAATAGAGAGGATAATGGAGATAGAGCGAGCTTTCTGTATGCCTCCCTCCCACACCCCCTCCACACACAAACAGTAAAATAAATACATACAGAACAAAGACCACACATTGTAAGGAATGGTAGTAAAGCTGTATCGTATGCAGATGAGATGGTAACATGAGGAAGACCGGACATGGATCAATTAGAGAAAGAAGAGAGAAAAATATTGAGGAAAATAAAGAGGCCTGACAACAGATGCAAAGACCTGTCAAAGAACTATACCATACCGCTAGGAAAAATATCAGGAGAAACAAGACTGAAAAGGGTGAGATACGTGGGACATGTGATCAGGATGCATATGAGCAAGAGCAAGAAAGGGGGGGGGGGGGGGCTGGAGTGACAATAGGAAGGATGCGAACCTAGTGCTAGTGGGTTGTTAAATTTGGGACGGATTGCTCAGATATGAGGATCAAGGTGAATGGGAAGCAAAATGGGAGACGGAAGTGCATACCGCCAATATGCCAGATGTCAACGACAGTAAAGCACAGAGTGTTGCCAGTGGAGCAGACAAGAGAAGAGGATACTGAAGATCTCAGAAGTGTGTGAGAGAAGACAAGAAAAGTGTGAAGAAGTTTTGAGGGAGAAGAAGAAAACTCAATCTATGAATGTGCTCCACAAGATCATACAGAGGCCATAAGGAAAGAGGAAGCCATCTTTCAGAATACACAAAACAGTATCAGATGTTCATTTTTCCAATATTGGTTACTTGGCAAGGTGTAGCAGTGGTCAAGGCATCGGATTGGCATTCCAGAGAAACGGACTTCAGAACCATTAGGGCCATCTTTATTTAGGTTTCCTTAGATCTATTAAGACAAATGCTGGGATGGTTCTTTTGGAAAGTACATGGCTTCCTCATTCATGTCATACATAAGTTCATGCTTTGTCTCTTAAAGTCTTCATTGCCTTCAGGATGCTGAACCTTGATCTACCTACATCTATTTGACAGTGATAGTAATCTATAAAATTACAAATATTATCTTTCTGGAAATTGTCCAATGTTGCAATTTACTTATTCTACAAGCGCTTTTTCTCTGGTGTCTTCATCTTTGTCGTGCAGTGTTATCACAGAGTTCATTGTATTTTTGTGTCCTTTTTCTTACAAATGTTTTAAAGATTTAAAATTCCCTTCACTGAGTAATCATTTTTCTCCTTTTACAAACAGTTTGGTGCTTGTCTATGTATCATGCTGTTCTTCCTGTGTTTAGCTTCAACTGTCGAACTTTCACCCTTCACTACACTAGACGTAGTTGAAAGAAAATAGAACTGACCCATAAAATTTGGGAAATCAGTCATAACCAAACTTTGTCCTGCAGTTGTATGAACCAGTTAATACACCATGAGAATGTGAAGGTACAAAATAGAATTTAATTATAACTAAAAAACTAAACTAGACAAAGCTAACAACTGCAGATTGTGGCACATGTTTGAACAAATGATGCCTTTCGTCTGGCCTCTGAAGTCACTCTTCGGTCATTCCAGCAACTGGCAGAGAAGGTTGAGAATCCCAGCATTGCACAAGGAGTTTCAATGAAGCTTACAGCTTGTAGCATTGTCGCCAGAACTGATTGTTGCTCTTTGGTTCTGAGTTGAGTGGAAGGGCTGAACCAGAGACTTAGAAGGTTCTGTAATGAGCTAGGCTGCGACTTTCTGGACTTCAGCGTAGGGGTAAGAACTGAAGGGTCCCCCTAAATGGGCCAGGTGCACGCTACACATCAAAGGCCACTGTAGCTGACTTTGTGGGGTGCACACAAGAATTTTTTGGATTAGGTGACTCTCCATTGAATCCAGGTAATGATAGCTGTAGCAGATCTAGAAGTATCAGTGTAAGATTAAAAGAAATTCCTCTCAAAGGAGAGTGAGTTAAAATCCTAATGGTTAACTGCTAAAGCGTTCGTAGCAAAGTGCCGGAGTTTTGTATTTGTCGCAATCCAGCAAGATAGAAATCGAAGCTGCACATGAAATTGTTTGAGGTAACTGTAAGCTTTAAGAGAAAACCTCAGTTCACTGGTATGTAAGTTCCTCAATCATATTGTAATAATTGGTGGACATTTTAATCATCCAACAATCAATTGGGGAAAATTAGAGTTTTGTTTATGGTGGGCATGATAAGACATCCAGTGAAACATTACTGAATGCTTTCTCTGAAAACTACTTAGAACAGATAGTTTGGAACCTCACTCATGATGGAAGTGTATTCGAGGTAATGGCAACAAGTGGGCCTGAACTTCATGATGATGTCCACACCAAAACTGGTATCAGTGACTATGATGCAGTTTGTTTTATTTGTTTGAGGGTGCAGAAACAACTAAGGCCATAAGTGCCCAAGCCATAACCTTAGATGATCAAGAAGAAAAAGAACTTAAAAAGCGACTATATGTCAAGCCAATTTGACGGAAGGAAAGTGAGCTAATAAAAAGGACTTCAATGTGGAGAAAGATCCACAAAATTGCTGTAGAAACAGCGGACATCCCGAACCAAAGATTAAATGTTCTTTATCATATTGCTATGACGGATAGAAAATAAAATGCGGTTGTGGCAACAATGATTAGCAAAGTACAAAGGAAAACTAAACGAGTAGAAAGATGTACATGCCCAGTAAACTAGACAAAAAAATCAGTAGTGTCATATATCAGTGAGGAACTTGAGACTTTCAGAGCAGGGCAGGAACATGTAGAGGAACTATGGCTCAAGTTTAAAAGGGTACTTGACCATGCATTGGATAGATACGTATCCAGTAGAACAATTCATAATAAGAGGGACTCCCCATGGTATACATTGACTGTAAAGAAACCTCTAAATAAATAGAGATTACTGCATAACAGGTGTAAAATAAAGGATAGAGGTATAGATAGAGAGATTCTGAATGAAACGCGTTTGGTTGTCTAGAGAGCAAAGCATGAAGCCTTCAGTGACTACCATCAAATGATCTTCCACAAAACCCAAAGAAATTCTGTTAGTGGCACCAAAGGTAGTGTCCAGCTCCTAGCAAATGAGACAGAAACTGAAATTGGAGGTAGCAAAGCAAATGCTGAAATGCTTAACCCTCTTTCCAAACATTCCCTTAAAAAGAAAAACCCAGAAGAATTGTCCCAATTTAATCCTTGTATCACTGAAAAGATGAATTAAATAATTATTAGTGTCAGTGTTGCTGAGAAACAACTGAAATCATTAAAACTGAATGAAGCTCCAGGGTGCAATGTAATCCCTGTCAGATTTCATACTGAATTTGTTGCTGAGTTAGCCTCTCTATTAACTATAATCTATCATGGATCCCTCGAACCAAAAAAAACCTGCCAGTATTAGGAAGAAAGCACAGGTCACAACCGTTTACAAGGGTAGTAGAAGTGATCCACAAAACTACTGCCAATTATCCTTGACATTGATTTGTTGTAGAACCTTAGAACATATTCTGAGCTCAAAAAATAGTAAGATGTCTCGAACAGAATGTCCTCTCCATCCCAACCAGTACGAATTCCAAAATATCAATCATGCAAAACCTAACTCAGACTTTTCTCACATGACATACTGAAAGCTTTGGATCAAGGCAGAAAGGTAGATGCAGTATTTCTTTATTTATGAAAAGTATTTTATGCAGTACCACACCAACACTTATCTTGTGATTGTATGGGGTATCAATCTATATTTGTGACTGGAATGAGGATCTTTTGGTAGAGAGAGCACAGCACATTATCTTGGATGGAGGGTCATCATCAGATGTGGAAGTAACTTCGAGTGTGCCTCAGGAAGTGTATTGGGACCCTTGCTGTTCATGTTGTATATTAATGACCTTGTAGAGAGTATTAACAGTAACCTCAGATGTTTTACAGATGATGCGCGTACCTGTAATACAGTACTGTCTGAAAGAACCTGCATAAATCTTCAGTCAGATCATGATAAGATTTCAAAGTGGTGCAAAGACTGGCAACTTGCTTTAAGTCTTCAGAAATGTAAAATTGTGGATTTCACACACACAAAAAAAAAAAAAAAAAAAAAAACATAGTATCCTAAGCCTGTCAGTATAATATCCACGAGTCACTGTAGGAATTGCTGAACTTGTGCAAATACCTGAGTGTGAAACTTTGTAGGAATATGAAATGAAATGATCACATAGGCTCAGTGGTGTGTAAAGCGGGCGGTACACATGGTAGAATACTGGGAAAGTGCAATCAGTCTACAAAGGAGATTGCTTACAAGTCACTCATGCGACTGGGTCAAGTCACTTGTGCGACTGGGTCTAGAATATTTCTCAAGTGTGTGAGACCTGGGGGATATTGAACATATAAAGAGAAGTGCAGCATAAATGGTCACAGGTTCATTTGACCTGTGGGAGAGTGTCATTGCGATGTTGAAAGAATTGAACTGGCAGATTCTTCAAGATATATGTTAACTATCCCAAGAAAGTTTACTAACAAAGTTTCAAGAACTGGCTTTAGATGATGACACAACCCCCTGCACAGGTCTCACATGGGGATTGTGGGGACAAGAGTAGAAAAATTACAGCACACACAGAGGCATTCAGTCAATCATTCTTCCCTTACTCCAAATGTGAACGGAACAAGAAGAAACCCTAATAACTGGCACAATGGAACGTATCCTCTGCCAAGCACTTTGTGGTGGTTTGCAGGGTATAGACGTAGGTGTAGAAAAGCACTGGATTGAATACGACAAACTTGTTGATTATTACACACCCACATTTTGACTAAAACTCTTGGGGCATTTAATTTTGAAATAAAAGTAATTGTGAAAGTGATATCCGTACTGTTTTGTAGTAATACTGTTAAGGATGACTAAAGTAAGTTTAGTTGCCCTATAGAAGACCACTGCAAAGGTGGTCGAAACATCAGTTTCATAGTTGTGTCTAGTATTTCAGAATGATGTGGCCTAATGCCCAGAAGTGTTTTATTCAAATTGAACCTGACCATGGAAGCCTATGCACTTCCACCATCACATTTGTTTTTGAATGTGATGGCACACCTCCTGCTAGCTGCTTAACTGCTCAGGCAATATCTGTCATAGGCCGATTCTCTCTGGTCACTGAGCAACAAAACAGTGCTACTGAACTGTGGGCACCGAAGATTCATTTTCAGGACGTGAATGTATTCTTTATTTACTCTGTTTGTTACTCAAGAACAGCCACTTAACTAAATGTTGTCTCATATCCAAATAAACAGGGCAGAAAAATTACACTTTGTTGTGTACTACATACCTATTATCAATTTGTAATGACTCACTGTTACAAACAC
Source organism: Schistocerca serialis cubense (assembly GCF_023864345.2). Lineage (NCBI taxonomy): Eukaryota > Metazoa > Arthropoda > Insecta > Orthoptera > Acrididae > Schistocerca > Schistocerca serialis. The sequence continues at coordinate 88,990,795 of NC_064649.1, read as the reverse complement.
ATTATACACAAGAGCGTGTGTAGGTACAATTCTCTTGTGAAATGCACTGGTAACATTCTTTTCCCCCCTCAGATATTGAAAAGCAAATTGTTTTTTAATCATGAGCCCTTGGATTATATATTAATTTTGAAACATTATTTGATTAATGAGTCAGTGTATTGTCATTTCAGTGCATATGCTGACATTGTACCAAGAATTATGAATCCAGTAAACAAGCAACTTGATAACATTGATTTTCAAGGTTTGTACAGAAAATGACAGGATAAGATTGATAAGTTCACTTGTCTATTCGTCATAAGGACTGTGTGATCAGCCATCATAACTGAAAACAATCCTTCTGAAAAGTCTAACGCATACCTAATAGTCCTCAGAATGTGACGGCACACCTCTTGCTCGCTGCTTAACTGCTCAGGCAATATCTGTCATAGGCTGACTTTCCAGTGCTTTATTACTATGTAAGATAATAGTATTGGTAATAGTAATAGTAGTAGTAGGCTGACTTTCCAGTGCTTTATTACTATATAAGATAGTAGTATTGGTAATAGTAATAGTAGTAGTAATGAAAAATCTAATGAATACCTAATAGTCCTCAGAATGTGACGGCACACCTCCTGCTCTCTGCTTAACTGCTCAGGCGGTATCTGTCATAGGCTGACTTTCCAGTGCTTTATTACGATATCAAATAGTAGTATTAGTAATAGTAGTAGTAATTAATTATATGTGGCAGTAATAATAAGTAAGGTGTATACAACTTGTTGCGTTCTTTCTTGGATATTTAAAGGAATAAATTGTTCCTGTAGTTACAATTTTCAGTGTGCTTTGTTTCTTTCTAGGTCATGCACTTGTATTCAAGTAAGGAACAGAAACTGATGGGTGCTTGCAAGTGCACTTGATCATAACAGGACTCTGTGGGAAAAGGTTACCAGCAGAGAGTTCTGAAGAAAAAGTTTGTGGAATTTTCTTGTAGTAGTCAATTATACACAGGTCTTCCATAATTATTTTATATGTGTTATGCAGCTTTCGACAAGGAACTTTCATGTTTGTAATATTTTTACCATTTTTATAGTATTTTCATCATTGTTGGCATTTCCCTTGTTATTGAAAGTATTGTTGTGAACTTACCTAATAACACTTAATGGAAATGATCAGAGCAAGAAGACTGTTCAGTCAGCAATTTTGTTACTTTTTGTAGAGAAATAAATGGGAACACAGGCATTATTTAAAAAACTTGCCAAATTTTTTAAGATTTTCATTGGAAATCATTAACTGTTATTGCTTTTACCACAGCATCCAAACTCAAAGGAGTAATGAAAAGAAAATTGGATGTTATTAATCATTTTCCTAAGACAGTAGTCTTCATCAGAAACTACATGAACCTCACAGGTTGTGCCACATTACACCATGATTCCTAACTTGGCTTCTTCTTCCATAAATCATCAGGGGAAGAAAGTATTGATAGTCACATCAACTCCACTAACATGCTATGTTAACTTAGACAGTTGCTGCGACCAGGGAGGAAACAAGGGTTAGTTAAGGAGAGCTTGAAAAAAATGGAGGGGAAACAGGTTTCTCAGGCTTAAGTTGAGAAAGACCCATCTGTTATGAGTCAAATGTAAAGGAAAAGGCCTTTTCTGACAAATCAAGAATATTAAACTGTTATCCTCCTTTCACAATTTTGTCAGCATGTGTCACAAATCATAATGGTTTTGGTACAAAGGGCATAAACCTGATTTGTATGGACAAAAGATTCATATAAATCACACAACATACTGAGAGAGGTATAATATAGCTGACGTAAGAAGATCACTCCCCCTATGAACCATGGGCCTTGCCGTTGGTGGGGAGGCTTGCGTACCTCAATGATACAGATAGTAGGTGCAACCACAACGGAGGGGTATCTGTTGAGAGGCCAGACAAACGTGTGGTTCCTGAAGAGGGGCAGCAGCCTTTTCAGTAGTTGCAGGGGCAACAGTCTAGATGATTGACTGATCTGGCCTTGTAATGCTAACCAAAACGGCCTTGCTGCTGTGGTGCTGCGAACGGCTGAAAACAAGGGGAAACTACAGCCGTAATTTTTCCCTAGGGCATACAGCTTTACTGTATGATTAAATGATGATGGCGTCCTCTTGGGTAAAATATTCCGGAGGTAAAATAGTCCCCCATTCGGATCTTCGGGCGGGGCTACCCAGGAGGACGTCGTTATCAGGAGAAAGAAAACTGGCGTTCTATGGATCAGAGAATGGAATGTCAGATCCCTTAATCGGACAGGTAGGTTAGAAAATTTAAAAAGGGAAATGGATAGGTTAAAGTTAGATATAGTGGGAATTAGTGAAGTTCGGTGGCAGGAGGAACAAGACTTTTGGTCAGGTGAATACGGGGTTGTAAATACAAAATCAAATAGGGGTAATGCAGGAGTAGGTTTAATAATGAATAAAAAAATAGGAGTGCGGGTAAGCTACTACAAACAGCATAGTGAATGCATTATTGTGGCCAAGATAGATATGAAGCCTACGCCTACTACAGTAGTACAAATGTATGATGAGATAAAAGAAATTATTCAGGTAGTGAAGGGAGACAAAAATTTAATAGTCATGGGTGACTGGAATTCAGTAGTGGGAAAAGGGAGAGAAGGAAACGTAGTAGGTGAATATGGATTGGGGGAAGAAATGAAAGAGGAAGCCGCCTGGTAGAATTTTGCACAGAGAACAACTTAATCATAGCTAACACTTGGTTCAAGAATAATAAAAGAGGGTTGTATACATGGAAGAAGCACAGAAATACTGACAGGTTTCAGATAGATTATATAATGGTAAGACAGAGATTCAGGAACCAGGTTTTAAATTGTAAAACATTTCCAGGGGCAGATGTGGACTCTGACCACAATCTATTGGTTATGAACTGTAGATTAAAACTGAAGAAACTGCAAAAAGGTGTGAATTTAAGGAGATGGGACCTGGATGAACTGAAAGAACCAGATGATGTACAGAGTTTCAGGGAGAGCATAAGGCAACAATTGACAGGAATGAGGGAAAGAAATACAGCAGAAGAAGAATGGGTAGCTTTGAGAGATGGAATAGTGAATGTAGCAGAGGATAAAGTAGGTAAAAAGACGAGGGCTACTAGAAATCCTTGGGTAACAGAAGACATATTGAACTTAATTGATGAAAGGAGAAAATATAAAAATGCAGTAAATGAAGCAGGCAAAAAGGAATACAAACGTCTCAAAAATGAGATCGACAGGAAGTGCAAAACGGCTAAGCAGGGATGGCTAGAGGACAAATGTAAGGATGTAGAGACTTTTCTCACTGGGGGTAAGGTAGATACTGCCTACAGGAAAATTAAAGAGACCTTTGGAGAAAAGAGAACCTCTTGTATGAATATCAAGAGATCAGATGGAAATCCAGTTCTAAGCAAAGAAGGGAAAGCAGAAAGGTGGAAGGAGTATATAGAGAGTCTATACAAGGGCAACGTACTTGAGGACAATATTATGGAAATGGAAGAGGATGTAGATGAAGATGAAATGGGAGATATGATACTGCGTGAAGAGTTTGACAGAGCACTGAAAGACCTAATTCGAAACAAGGCCCCGGGAGTAGACAACATTCCATTAGAACTACTGATAGCCTTGGGAGAGCCAGCCCTGACAAAACTCTACCATCTGGTGAACAAGATGTATAAGACAGGTGAAATTCTCTCGGACTTCAAGAAGAATATAGTAATTCCAATCCCAAAGAAAGCAGGTGTTGACAGATGTGAAAATTACCGAACTATCAGTTTAATAAGTCACAGCTGCAAAATACTAACGCAAATTCTTTACAGACGAATGGAAAAACTGGTAGAAGCCAACCTCGGGGAGGATCAGTTTGGATTCAGTAGTAATATTGGAACACGTGAGGCAATACTGACCCTACGACTTACCTTAGAAGAAAGATTCAGGAAAGGCAAACCTACATTTCTAGCATTTGTATACTTAGAGAAAGCTTTTGACAATGTTGACTGGAATACTCTCTTTCAAATTCTGAATGTGGCAGGGGTAAAACAAAGGGAGCGAAGGGCTATTTACAATTTGTACAGAAAGCAGATGGCAGTTGTAAGAGTCGAGGGACATGAAAGGGAAGCAGTGGTTGGGAAGGGAGTGAGACAGGGTTGTAGCCTCTCCCTGATGTTATTCAATCTGTATATTGAGCAAGCAGTAAAGGAAACAAAAGAAAAATTCGGAGTAGGTATTAAAATCCATGGAGAAGAAATAAAAACTTTGAGGTTCGCCGATGACATTGTAATTCTGTCAGAGACAGCAAAGGACTTGGAAGAGCAGTTGAACGGAATGGACAGTGTCTTGAAAGGAAGATATAAGATGAACATCAACAAAAGCAAAACGAGGATAATGGAATGTAGTCGAATTAAGTCGGGCGGTGCTGAGGGAATTAGATTAGGAAATGACACACTTAAAGTAGTAAAATAGTATTGCTATTTGGGGAGCTAAATAACTGATTATGGTCGAAGTAGAGAGGATATAAAATGTAGGCTGGCAATGGCAAGGAAATTGTTTCTGAAGAAGAGAAATTTGTTAACATCGAGTATTGATTTAAGTTCCAGGAAGTCGTTTCTGAAAGTATTTGTATGGAGTGTAGCCATGTATGGACGTGAAACATGGACGATAAATAGTTTAGACAAGAAGAGAATAGAAGCTTTCAAAATGTGGTGCTACAGAAGAATACTGAAGATTAGATGGGCAGATCACATAACTAATAAGGAGGTATTGAATAGAACTGGGGAGAAAAGGAGTTTGTGGCACAACTTGACTAGATGAAGGGATCAGCTGCATCAAACCAGTCTCAGGACTGAAGACCACAACAACAACAACAAGATCACTGACATTTGCAGTGGCCTGACTGCAGCAGCATCGCACGCCTATCTCAACCAGTCATGTAACACAGTTTTGTAAATGTCTGTTGCAACACCACACTATTTCCAGAGTTCTACTCAGACAGCTCTTGTGTTCATCAGTGTTATGGTGTGACTTATGGTTGCTCATCCAATTCTCAGAATTCAGGGAGATAGGTCAGAGGTGACTCCAGGTGCATGCATCTTTCTCATTAATTTCCTACATTTGAGGTCAGTTGACCTGGGCGAGTCAGACACACCTCTTCATACATAGAGTGATCCTCAGAGAAATGTGATACAGTTTGGAAGGGAAAAGGTGACTCACTGTTGCTGGTTTTTGCTTTGTGTGCATCGGACCACGCACAAGCAGTTAGTAATATGGTACGGTGTGCCTGGTGTAGATCAACATTATGTAATGAAAATACAGTATTTTCTAAAGTTAATGAAGTGTGCTTTTCTTTGAATTTATAATGCAAAAATGTCGTTGAGGTAAGATAATGTTTATATTCTGACTATGGTGCGGGAAGTATTTATGTTTTATGTATATGTGTGATGATTACTAGCCAAAAAAATGTACAGTGTATTAGAAAACATATATTTGTTACCAATTCAAAGCCAATATAGAAATATTATTTCATATTTTATTTTTTAGTTGACGAATTAGTATTTTTAAACATATAAATATTATGATATAAGTAAAAAGATTAAAATCGCAAGGGCAAAGATTCCATATGAAAAAAGAATAAACAGAAGAAAAGATTAGAGTAAATAAGAAATTAATAAAATGGTGTGGCAAAGCACTAGAAATGAGGAAAAACATATATTCCGAACAATTAATTAAAAGAAAATATGTATCTCAGCCATTACAATGAAAAAAATTGATGGCACCCCATAATACCTGAATCCACAATCATCATCTGAACAGCTAAAGAACTGAATCACTAGGCTATGATGATATTTTCAAGACACTGTTATATTCAAGGCTCTATTCGATTACAAGAAATACATTTTTGCCAGTCATTCACAAATGAGGCTCCATCAGGGTAAACGGCTGGGCATTGATAACTGGGACACTTACCTGCTCCACTGCATAGGTGTTTCAAAAAGTTATTTCCACCTCTTTTCGTGATGTCACCCAACTTCTGCCAAAGATCACAGAGTCATGCCAGTGTGTTACGGAGCTTGTAATGCAGAAGAATTTGTGTTGTTTGCTTTATTTAGCACTAAAGGTGAACTCAGACTACTCTGACGTGATGTGTTCCCACGTCACGTCAGACAGCGTGGGACCACGTCAGACATGAAGCTGTGTTCACATTGGCCTGACGTATAGCAGCATGAAACAACTACTTCGTCTGCATTGTATTTTCCGACAGTTTGTTTTGAACCTGCAACCATGAATGTACTGTGTGTTTTTGACATGCTGGAAGAAGATGAAGAAGAAGAAATGGCTGCTCTGTGTATTGCATCCATTTGCTGTTCCGAAGAGCGGTTTAAGTGGTATTACAGAGTGACAGAAACTGAATTCTACCATCTCCTGAGCTTGGTTGGTCCGATGATAGAAAAACACACCACTCAACTCGGGGAAAGCATTCCGGCAGAGATACGACTTGCAGTTTGCTTGAGGTAAGTGCTAATACTTTATTGTGTTAAATATCTGGGAGGGAAAAAATTATCACAGAGACATTTTGGAATTTTTATTGATTTTCTTTTCACAAAGTGCATTTTATTATACATCAGAAAGGTAATTACAAATTACAAAAGTTTTCTTGCTGTTTCTCTTGCCAAGTGTAGGACAACGTTGAGTCCGTTGAGCAGTCCAAGCTGTGTCCAGATCGTTGAGGAGATGGTGTTGAGGTGGATTGATAGAATAATGATGGATTTGTATTAAGAGTATTGTGGTAACGAGGGTTCACCTGAAATGAGCTCCCACGTGCTGCTTGCAACGCTGCCCCCAAAACAATGTTGTTCGCTCTAATTTGCTCATCAGGACGCAATTTTTTCACATTTTTCGCCATGCTGAGGAAAAAGAGTTTGCATTCATCGTCTACGTTGTCACTTGATGCAGCGTGTGCACTTTGAAGAAGTACTTGGGAGTGCAAGCGTTGGTTGTCTTCCATTATTTTAACCATTTCTTGTATGGATGATGTCAAATGTTTTTTTCCAACATAAGGCCTTACGGGCTTCGCTGAAGGTTGAGTAAAAGTTGTTGGAGAATCTGATACATTAGCAGTGGGATTGTCGATGGCCTCCACCATTGTAGGGACTGCACTTTTCAGTAGATCGTTTCTTGGTGGATTGGATTGGGAACTTTCTGATGAGGCCACTTGTGAGTCTGTTTCATCAATCGGACATAAGCCAGTTTCTTCTCGTGTTCCCATCATTATCTTCATTATTGGGGCTGTCTTCCACATTTCCTCATGTTTTTCTTGTTACGAGAGTTGGATTCAAAAAAGCCATTTTATCTTCAAATTTCCATTTGCTCAAACTCTTTGCTGCCCGACCTGATTTTGTGGTCCTACGGTGTTTAGCCTGGATGTTCGCATTCCGCAGTTTATTCCAGTTGTCTTTACATTCATTACCTAGAACAGAGAAATTAGTTTACAATTCTAGGCTAGTCTTTATAGTGCATTTAAAATTAGTTGCGAATTTTGACGTTCGGCTTGCCGGAGGTGACATGACTCCGTTACCAAGGCAACACCAATGGCGAGCCAGGCTTTCCCCCCGAGCCGCCACTGGTGTCGGCCTGTAAGGCATTCCTGTTGCCAGGCCGCCAAAGAATCTTCTCTGTTCATCATTGTTTCTACCGCTAAAGAATGTTTACCTGGCGGCCAGCTCCTTTTAGACGTGGAGATATTGCTGCCTGCTGGCACGCGTTGGCAACAACACTCCCCTCCACTCGCTCCGTACCGAACTGTCAAAAGTTGCAAGTAATTTTAAATGCACCGTAGTTATCTATTAATTATTCATTTATTCTCCTTTGGCACTCAAAAGACAAAGGTCGCTTAGTTGCCAAAGGCCAGCATGTAGATTAATAATTCAATAAGTGGGCTTTTTTTCACTGTTCACAGGTACTTGGTGACTGGCAATTCTTACAGAACATTGGGTTTTTCTTTTCGGATTGGATTTTCAACTATTGGAGAAATAGTTAGAGTGTTGTGAGGTAATTTGGAAAACTCTACGACCGATTTACATGCCAGAACCAAACAAAGATGAATGGGAACAGATAGCCAAGGATTATGATGAGAAGTGGAATTATCTACACTGCATAGGAGCTTTGGACAGCAAGCACGTTCAAATCCGATGTCCAGCTGGTGCTGGTTCATTGTACTATAACTACAAAGGAATATATGCCATTGTTTTATTGGCTTTGGTAGCTGCAAATTACAAATTCACGCTTGTTGACGTTGGAGCTTATGGCAAAAATAGCGATGGAGGAACTTTTGAGCGATCTGAGATGGGGAAGAGATTTGAAAGCAACAAATACGCCGTTCCAAAAGACAAAGAGCTCCTACCAGCAATGGAGATTCCTTATGTAATTATTGCAGATGAAGCCTTCCCTCTTAAAGCCTATTTGATGCATCCATACAGCAAAGCAGCCATTACAAGTGACGAAGAGAAGGTATACAACTGCCGTCATTCAAGAGCTCGACGGACTGTAGAAAATGCGTTCAGAATTCTAGCTGGGCGCTGGAGAATATTTCTAAAGCCTATTGAAACTAAACCAGAAATTGCCGATCTAATAGTTTTAGCTTCCACCTGTCTACACAACATGCTTCGGAATACATCAACAAATATTTCCCTTTTCGAGGGACAAATCAGAATGGAAAGTGAACACATTCATGGTGTAGCCAACCTTGAGCCCATTCGTAGAAATTTCGTGAGAGAAGTGGCCATCACCAGAGATAAGCTCAAAAAGTACTTCGTTTCTGATTATGGTTCAGCAAGTTGTCCTTGGCAATGGCACTCCATTAGAAAGAGTAGAGTTGCTCCACGACGTGTCCAGTATTATTTACTTAATACGCGCATTCGTTATAACCGACCATTTTAAGTTCAATTGGGTGTTATTTTAATTACAATTCATATAATCCAGTTTATGTAATAGATATCTTTTATATTCATATCTGGTTTTACTTGTTATGGATTGATACTTTTTTCCTATCAATATCAAATATAATGCCTATTGAACTATTATAAATTGTAAAAAAGAAAAACTAATAAAAAATATGGAAAAAGTAACTGTTTTCACTAACCTGTAAATCCGAGTTTTTCTCCTATTTCATCCCAAGCCTCTTTCCTTGAATTTTGGTTATGGTATTCCCAGTTTGTAGGGTCATACAGCACCGGATTTGACCGAACGTATTCAATCAACATCTCCTCCATCTTCAAATAATAACTGCAAACAGTAGAGGAGAAACCACTTCACACTTCTGACGCCTTCCCACGACTGACAAAAATCTATAACTGTAGATATTCTTCCCACGTGTCATAAGGTGTGTAGTGTCAGATTGCATCATCCAGCGCACTCCCACGTCACGTCAGCTCAATATAAACATAAGCGCAGAAAACCCTGTGTTGGATTTTTATATCACGCGCATTATGATGTGAGCCCACGTGTTTCCATGTCACGTCTGAGTAGTCTGTATTCGCCCTAAGTCCTGTGACTTGTCCAGTTTCAGGCTGCCTTCTTATCTGTTAATTTTGTGTGTAGATGTGTGTTTTGGTTTTTTGTTTTTTTTTTTTTAATTTCTGTAGCATTGTGGTCCATTCTAACATAGTAATGATTGGACTTTAATAAAACAATATTGTAGAATCAAATTCATGTTTCTCTAGCCCCAGAATGTGCCTGGCTATTGCAGATTATGCGTGTTTCCCAGAATACAATTTCCCTTGTGTCCTTTAAGCCATTGAAGCTTCTTTTAGCAGTTCCAAGGGGCGGTACGCGATACTGTTGCAATGTTGCACAACTCCAAGTAATTTTACACCCATTTCTACCTTTTTCTAATCTTTTACATTAAAGTACATGGCATATCCTGTAAAATATGTTAAAATTAATTGTCTCTGGGCGTTTGACACATTAATGCCCAATGGACTGATAAACACTGCTGGCTTCGAATGAAATGTGGGTGTTACTTTCCTATTGCAACTCCCTAGTGGACTGCCCCCCACAGTGTAGTTTCAGCAGGGACGAGCGAGCAGCTGTAGGTAGCAGCAGGTGAAAACCTCACTTGTGTCTGTCAGCAGGTGTTGCAGCATCATGCCTGCAACCCCTGTAACAGGAAATATCTTCAGAGATTATTTCATTCCTGCTTTCTCACTTTGCATAATGACACCTACTCTCCATGCTGCTAGGTTACACCTTACTGTCCACCCTTAACATTATCAACAGTGGCATTTCATCAGCAGTCATACATATTTTGGTTCAGAAACAAATTTGTTATGAACATTGAGTTTCGGAGGAAATGTTTTCTCATCAGTATAACTTAATTTTATATTTTTGTCAAAGGTAAATCGAGCTTAGTGCCAAAATTGTCACATGGTGCAAAGTGACTAGACTAAGTGAAATGTCAGTATAGTGTGGGTGTTATGTATACTTTCTGCACGTGCTATAAACTTTGGTGTGGTTGTTTTGGTTTCAAATAATTTTTTTAGCATTTGTTATATCAAAGATTCTGGATTTGAGTACTCTGTCAGTATTGTAGAGTGTGAGTGGAAATGAATAGTGTGAATGATTTAAAATTAGTTTTCCTGCCTTTCTGATCCAGAGAGACTCACTATAATGACACTTGGAAGACCATTACGAAATTTTAAAACTGTGCAAAATATTAACACTAGAAAGAGACAGTTAAAGAGATTAGATTAGATTAGATTAATTCTAGTTCCATGGATCATGAATACGATATTTCGTAATGATGTGGAACGAGTCAAATTTTCCAGTACATGACATGATTAAGTTAATTTAACAACATACTTAACTTAATATAACAACTTTTTTATTTTTTTGTGTTTTTATTTTATTTATTTTATTTTTTTTAATATTTTTTTTTCTTTCTTAATTTATATCTAAAAATTCCTCTATGGAGTAGAAGGAGATGTCATTCAGAAATTCTTTTAATTTCTTCTTAAATACTTGTTGGTTATCTGTCAGACTTTTGATACTATTTGGTAAGTGACCAAAGACTTTAGTGCCAGAGTTAGATTTAATCTTGAATAGTGAAGATCATCCTTTCTCCTAGTATTGTAGTTATGCACACTGCTATTACTTTTGAATTGGGTTTGGTTGTTAATAACAAATTTCATAAGAGAGTATATATACTGAGAAGCTACTGTGAATATCCCTAGATCCTTAAATAAATGTCTGCAGGATGATCTTGGGTGGACTCCAGCTATTATTCTGATTACACGCTTTTGTGCAATAAATACTTTATTCCTCAGTGATGAATTACCCCAAAATATGATGCCATATGAAAGCAATGAGTGAAAATAGGAGTAGTAAGCTAATTTACTAAGATGTTTATCACCAAAATTTGCAATGACCCTTATTGCATAAGTAGCTGAACTCAAACGTTTCAGCAGATCATCAATGTGTTTCTTCCAATTTAATCTCTCATCAATGGACATACCTAAAAATTGGGAATATTCTACCTTAGCTATATGCTTCTGATTAAGGTCTATATTTATTAATGGCGTCATACCATTCACTGTACAGAACTCTATGTACTGTGTCTTATCAAAATTCAGTGAGAGTCCGTTTACAAGGAACCACTTAGTAATTTTCTGAAAGACAGTATTGACAATTTCATCAGTTAATTCTTGTTTCTCAGGTGTGATTACTATACTTGTGTCATCAGCGAAGAGAACTAACTTTGCCTCTTCATGAATATAGAATGGCAAGGCATTAATATATAATAAGAACAACAAAGGACCCAAGACTGACCCTTGTGGAACCCCATTCTTGATAGTTCCCCAGTTTGAGGAATGTGCTGATCTTTGCATATTATGAGAACTACTTATTTCAACTTTCTGCACTCTTCCAGTTAGGTACGAATTAAACCATTTGTGCACTGTCCCACTCATGCCACAATACTTGAGCTTGTCTAGCAGAATTTCATGATTTACACAATCGAAAGCCTTTGAGAGATCACAAAAAATCCCAATGGGTGGTGTTCGGTTATTCAGATCATTCAAAATTTGATTGGTGAAAGCATATATGGCATTTTCTGTTGAAAAACCTTTCTGGAAACCAAACTGACATTTTGTTAGTACTTCATTTTTACAGATATGTGAAGCTACTCTTGAATACATTACTTTCTCAAAAATTTTGGAACATTTAAAAGGGATATTTATAAAAATAGTGATTCATTATGTGGCTAAGAAGTTAAGAAAGGCGTTATTCTGTTTCCCGTGTCTGCTGTTTGATGGGGAACCTGCAGGGAGCAGAGTAAGTGTCACAGACGTTTAAAGAAATATAAATCTTCAGTTTTACACATACAGAACTGTTTAAGGCTGTCACTTTCTGGAAATGCCCGTGTATCTGCACAACTAGATAGCGTAACTGGAAAGAAAATTGCTAGTTATAATGAAAAAGTTAGGCATTGTAGATAAGTGTTAAATATTTTAATAAACTATATTGTTTCCACATTTCTTTTGAACTGACCTTAAGGGGTTATGATGAAACTGGACTGTCTTCAGACATACATGTTTTCAGGAGACTAATTACTTTTAGTACCCAATTGGATGTTGTACTAAAATTTTATTTAGAAAAAGCAACTTTTTTCAAAGGAACAACAAAAACAATCGAAAGTGAATTTTTACACATTAAGTTTGAGGCATGCCAGGAAGAAATACCAAAACAATATTATAGGAAATGAAACCAGTGACATTTTAAAAATGTTTTCAGATGGCCATTGTCTTCTGTTTCATAATAAGAGACAAACCAAATAGCAAGGGTTCTTGAGTTTTCTGTCTCTTTCAAAACACGACACACTAACATTGCTTGTGTTTACGGATTGAAAGAAGCATAAAGTAAATAAAACTCCCTAAAACAGACTGTGACTCAAAGTATCCTCTGTGTAGTGAATAGCAGCAGTCTATTTTTTCCATATTGTTGGTATTCCATCATGGACTTTCCAATTTTTAATTTCCCCAAAAACAGACTTAGGTTTAAGCATCCATTATGGCTGGTTCCTCTGGTGGGATATCAGATTTTTTTATCCCTGTACATAAAACATGCATTGTTATGCTCATCAAGTCAGTTTTGTAATAAACAAGCCAGTATCAACTAACAACACACAATGATCAAGTGTTGTGGATTTGTTTGCTTTGATCTTGCTCTATTGGGTGGAATTTTCAGTCTTGATCTGTAAACACATTTATGACCACCAGAAAAACGATACATTAAGTAGAAGAACCGGATACTTTAAGGTGACTCTGTAAAGGGTGAAACTACAATTTACATGGAGCTTGATCATAAAAAGTTTGTTTCCAATTGGAGTTTTAATTAATGGTTGGAATTCTTCCATAAAGTTACGCCACTAATCAAAGTTACCTTTTTAATATTCTGCCCCAAATTGTTCCACTCCTTTGTATCATTTAGAGGGCTGAAAATCAAGATCTGAGAAGAAATTGTTACCAGCAGTAACGGAAGTACTGACTGCTTGTTGAAGAGAAGGAAATTGGACAATACTGAGTAGGAAAAAGAAGCAAGGCTAAATATCATTTTAGCTTCTCAGATCATTTTGTAGCTTCATTGTTATTTCCTCCAGAGAAATTACTCTTGCATTTGTCTAAGTCCCATGAAGATATCTTAATACAGTGTATCCAATGTACACATTTTTTGAACAAGCTGAAACTAGGACACGAACTATTTGCATCCATTTAGTACAGGAATTAAAGTCACTGTGTGGTGCTCTGATTCTATGTTAGTTTTTGTAAACGCAGTTAGTGGCACGGAAGTTAGTTTCTAGTTAATCGCGACTGAAATTGAGGATAGCAAAGCAAAAACTGAAATGCTTAACTCCATTTTCAAACATTCCTTTACAAAGAAAATCTTCAGAGAATTGCCCCAGTTTAATCCTTGTGCTACTGAAAGATGAGTGAAATAAGTGTTAGTGTCAGTGGTGCTGAAAAACATGAAATTATTTAAATTCAACAAAGGTCCACGACCAAATGGAATCCCTATCAGATTCTATACTGAATTTGGGACTAAGTTAGCATCTCTTGTCTATAATCTATTGTAGATCCCTCAAACAAAAAACTGTGCCCGGTTATTGGAAAAAAGCACGGGTCACACCAATCTACAAGAAGGGTAGGTAATGTGATTGTGGTGTGCGTACTGTAAGACCTTCGGTACACACACCATCAGATTATTTGACTTGTCGCTCTCACAAAGTAGGCGAGTGTCAGCAATATGTCTTGTGGTCTTATCGTGGCGTGTTTATCTTCTGCCGTTAGGTCAGACGATAGAAATGCCACTTGCACGCTTAGAGTAGCAGATTGACGGTGACCAACTTTAAACAGAACTTGATTAATTTTCACACACATTTATTAAAATAATAAAAAGCGTAGACATTACGTAACTTGATTCTGGATGCTGTTTACGATTGACAATCTGAAGTTCCTTTGGTCTTGGTACGTTAATCTTATTCTCACATATCTCTGGTACTTGACAAAGTGTCTATTCATTTATCTTCATGGCTATGTACAGGAATATGATAATCTTATTAGGTGCAGACTGAAACTTGACTATAGACTGGTACAGACAAATGCAGACTGACTAATTGGAGGTCTGTACACTCGTTATAATACCTCATGCGTTCATGTATCACAGCGCGAGTGTGATCTGCAAGGATAAAAGGTTCTACATTAGCAGCGATCTCGTTGGCTGTGTTACATATTAATACGCGGATCGGCGGAAGCAGAATTTGGTCCGTCTCTAAGGCAGCGCCATCTCGTAGTGTGGAGACGGACGAGCGCTGCGCCTGCGCTGTTGTGCTTAGCGGGGCGCGCTCTAGTGGGATAGTTGTGTACGTGCTGACTACGCGGAACTATGTACACAACAGTGATCCACAAAACTACTATTTAATATCTTTTACATCGATTTGTTATAGAATCTTAGACACATTCTGAGATATCTTGAGCAGAATTGCCTCCTCCATGCCAACTAGCACAGATTCCAAAATGCTGATCATGTGAAACCCAACTTGCACTTACTGAATGCTTTGGATCAAGGCAATCGGGTAGATGCAGTATTTCCTGATTCCCAAAAAGCATCTGACTCAGTACCAGACTTATGTTTATTATCAAAAGTTGGATCATATGGGGTATCAAGTGAAATTTGTGACTGGACTGAGGAGTTTTTGGTAGGGAGGAGACAGCATGTTACCATGGATGGAGAATCATCGTCAGATGTAGAAGTAACTAGAGGTGTGCCCCAGGTAAGTGTGTTGGGACTCTTGCTGTTCATGTTGTATATTAATGGTAAGTGTGTTGGGACTCTTGCTGTTCATGCTGTATATTAATGACCTTGTAGACAATATTAATAGTAACTTCATACATTTTGCAGAT